>NW_006256414.1:5163036-5227562 GCF_000478725.1 Eutrema salsugineum | reverse complement strand
TATTTCGACTCAAGAACAGAGAATGGCTGATCTGACAAGAGCTTAACGAACTGCTAGAGACACTGCCAAAGATGTACCAGATGACAACGTGCTGCATACATCATTGTATGATGTGAAGAAGTTTTTGAAGTCTTTTGATATCGGCTATGAGAAGATTCATGTGTGTATCAGTGACTGCTGCCTATTCAGGAAGACGTTAAACAAGCTTGACTATTGTCCAAATTGCAAGGCTTCAAGGTGGAAGATCAACATGAAAACCGGTGAGGTGAAGAAAGGGGTCCCACATAAAGTTTTATGATACTTTCCCATAATCCCAAGTGATATGATCTTGGATAGCATCAATAAAGAGTTGGAACCAGAAGGAGAGCGCAAGGAGCTAAGGAGCTGAGGAGCAAAGACAAGGATCAAGGAATGGAACAAGAAGACCCTTTGCTCATTTCAAAAGGTCCTATGACCCGAGCAAGGACCAAGAGGCTCAAGGAAGCTGTTGGAGCTATACTTAAGCAAGGATTGCTTATGGAACAAACGGGAAAAGAGATGGGTACAACTACACTAGTTGTGATCCAAGTCTGAGAAGGCTAATGGGCTTGTGATCCAACTATGCACTCTTTTTTCCTATCTCAAGTTTTGTCCCAATGGGTTTTCTTGAGATAGGTTTTTAATGAGGCATAGTTTGGATCACCTCACATCTAAGCCCATCAGCCGAGTCCAAGGAAAGAAGAGAGGAGCGTGTGAAGAAGAGTTTTGAATTAAAAATTGGCCAGCTTTCAAAGAACTAGTTCCTAGACACTTTAATGCTTTGTAGACTCGCCTGTTCTTCTCTTTATATTCTCTTGTAAACTCTCTTTTGAGACCATCTTATCTTTTATCAAAAATCTTTTCTAAGTAAGATCAAACCCTCTTGTTAGTGTGTAATATCCTTCAAGGCCTTTTCAATTCATCTTTGGTGTGTAATATCCTTAGTTGTTTCGAAAATCCAGTCATCAAGGGTCTTCCGCAACCCTTGGAATCTTATCTAAACCCACAAACCTTGATACAACTCGTTTTTTTGCAAGGCTATCCCTTTGATCCAGTTTAGTGAGTGTTGATTTCAGGGAGAATCATATTAAGTGGTATCAGAGCAAGCACTCAAACCGCTGGATCGTCGAAAACATCAGGTTGTATCTTACCCTTGATGTTTATCGATTATTTCTGTGTTTTAAAAGTTTGATCATCATAATCATTAATCGAATCTGTTATTTGTGTTTCACTGCATCAAATCGACTTAGATTCCTTAAAGCGAGATCGATTACCTGTGAACTAGTTGCTGTTTTACATCAAGTCAGGATAGATCTAAGTAACCTTTTAACTTCTAAGCATCAGCTCTGTGTTTTGCAATCTGACTTTTCACATTCAAACTATCGAACATGATTTCTTGTGGAACATGAATAATCATTTTTGTTGTGTGAAACGATCAAAGACTTGTTGCTGGTGATTCTGTGTTAACTGTGTTTCAGGAACGATGAGTGAGAAACAAGAAGAGTCCAGTGCTAATGGTGTTAACAAGCTATACATGGAGGCGATGTTGGCCGAAGTTAAGAAGCTTGTGTCTGTGAGTCTTGAAGAGTTTCGATAGGAGATTCAAGAGCAAACTAAAACAAAGGCTAGCAAAGATAAGAGAAGGGATCTAGGGAAAGAGCCTGAGGAAGTTTTGGAGCCGACTAGACCTCTCAGAGATGATGCGGCCACAGATTATTACGGTCACCTTAGTAGTTCCTCAAGAGACAGCCAACGAAGGCATATGCGACACAAGGAGGATCGAGTTCAAGAAGGTTTTGGAGGAGTTAAACTCAGGATCCCTCTTTTTCACGGCAAAAACAACCCTGACGCCTACTTAGAGTGGGAGAAGAAGATCGAATTGTTGTTCAATTGTCAACAATTCGCCGGTATTAATCGAGTAAAGATAGCTACTACCGAGTTTTAAGATTATGCTCTTTGCTGGTGGGATCAGGTTGTTACAACTAAAAGAAGAAATCAGCAATTTCCGATTGATACTTGGGAGGAGATGAAATCCTTCATGAGGAAAAGGTTTGTGCCGAGCCACTACCATATAGAGTTGCACCAAAGACTTAGGCAGCTCACACAAGGCAGCCGGTCCGTTGAAGATTATTATCAAGACATGGAGACCTTGATGCTACAAGCTGATATCAGAGAAGATGCTGAAGCCACTATGTCTCGATTCTTAGGAGGGTTGAACAGAGAGATTCAAGACAAGCTTGAGATGCAGCAATATGAGGAATTAGAAGATATGTTTCACAAAGCTATCCTCATAGAACAACAACTCAAGAGAAGAAGCACCAAACCGCTTATGGAGTTGGGACAATGCCTATTAAACCGAGGTATTCTCGAGAGGAGAAGCCGAGTTCAGTATCAAAAGAAGAGAAGCCAACAGGAATCTCTAAGGAAGAACCTAAGTCATTCACTTCAGTATCTGATAACCGCAACAAAGCCGTGGGGTCAACAAGAACTAGAGACGTCAAGTGTTTCAAGTGTCTTGGGATAGGACATTACGCAAATGAGTGTTCAAATAAGAAGATTATGATACTCAGGGATGATGGTGAATGGGAATCAACAGCTGAATCTGAAGCCGAGTCTCATTCTGATCATGAATAACTTCCAGCTCAAGGTTCCTTACTTGTATCAAGAAGGTCTCTAAGCGTGCAAGCCAAAGCTATGGAAGAGGAGCAGAGAGAGAATCTATTTCATAGCCGATGCTTTGTGCAAGGGAAAGTTTGTAGCCTCATCATAGATGGAGGTAGCTTCACTAATGTAGCAAGTCAAGAGATGGTACAAAAGCTCAACCTAGCCACCGAGAAGCACCCCTGACCTTATAAGCTCAACTGGTTGAATAATGATGGGGAATTAAAGGTCAAAAGCCGAGTCATGGTCCTTATTACCATTGGAGGATATAAAGACGAGATACAGTGTGATGTGTTGCCCATGGACGCATGACACATACTTCTAGGCAGGCCATGGCAATTGGATCAAAAAGTTATTCATGATGGGTTTACTAACAAGTATTCCTTTTTTAAAAAAAGGCAGGAAGACTACCCTCATACCTCTGACGCCTCAAGAAGTCTACCAGGATTAAATGCAGCTAAAGCAAAAGACAAAGCCGCCTACTAAAGCATCTAACTTCTACTTAAAGGCTGGTGATGTCAAAAGATCTCTTAACTCTAACCATTCGGTTCTTTTATTTGTGTTTAAGGAGGCTCTCACCAATATGACTAACCTCACACCGGCTTTGCCGAGTAAGATTCAAACTCTTTTGCAGGAATACAATGATGTCTTCCCTGAAGATAATCCTAAAGAGTTACCTCCTTTTAGAGGCATTGAACATCAGATTGATTTCATGCCTGGTGCTTCATTGCCAAATCGCCCTGCTTATAGAACCAATCCGATTGAGACAAAGGAGTACAAAGACAAGTCGATGAACTAATGGAGAAAGGACACATAAGAGAAAGCATGAGTCCTTGTGCAGTACCGGTTCTGTTGGTGCCCAAGAAGGATGGGAGTTGGCAAATGTGCGTAGATTGCAGAGCTATCAATAATATCACTGTAAAGTATCGCCACCCTATCCCTAGACTCGATGATATGTTAGATGAGTTGCATGGTTCTAGCATATTCTCTAAAATTGTTCTTAAAACGGATATCATCAGATTAGAATGAAGGAAGGAGATGAGTGAAAAACTGCCTTTTAAGACCAAACATGGTTTGTATGAATGGCTTGTTATGCCATTTGGTTTAACTAATGCACCTAGTACATTCATGAGATTAATGAATCATGTCCTTAGAGAATTCATAGGGGTTTTTGTAGTTGTCTATTTTGATGATATCCTCGTTTATAGCAAGAATCTAGATGAGTATGTAATGCATTTGAGAGCTGTTCTAGATGAGCTAAGAAAGGAAGAACTATATGCCAATCTAAGAAAATGCACCTTTGGAACAGATAACCTTGTCTTTTTAGGTTTTTTTGTGAGTGCAGATGGCATTAAGGTGTATGAAGAGAAAATCAAGGCTATCAAAGACTGGCCAACCCCTAAAACTGTCGGAGAAGTTAGGAGTTTTCATGGCCTGGCCGGATTCTATAGAAAATTTGTCAGAGATTTCAGCACTATAGCCGCCCCTCTCACAGAAGTTATCAAAAAAGATGTTGGATTTCAATGGGGAGAAGTTCAAGAAGCCGCGTTCAAAGCTTTGAAGCATAAGTTTACTAATGCACCTCTATTATCTTTACCTGATTTCCTTAAAACTTTTGAAATAGAATGTGATGCTTCAGGTATAGGAATCGGAGCTGTGCTGATGCAGGAAAAGAATCCGATTGCTTTCTTTAGTGAAAAGCTTGGAGGAGCCACCCTCAATTACCCAACCTACGAAAAAAAGCTGTATGCTTTGGTCAGGGCTTTACAAACATGGCAACATTACTTGTGGCACAAGGAGTTTGTCATTGATACCGATCATGAATCCCTCAAGCATCTAAAAGAACAGCAAAAGCTTAATAAGAGGCACGCAAGGTGGGTTGAGTTCATTGAGACCTTTCCTTATGTCATCAAATTACAAGAAAGGTAAGGACAATGTAGTTGCCGATGCATTGTCTCGGA
This sequence comes from Eutrema salsugineum, assembly GCF_000478725.1. Taxonomy (NCBI): domain Eukaryota; kingdom Viridiplantae; phylum Streptophyta; class Magnoliopsida; order Brassicales; family Brassicaceae; genus Eutrema; species Eutrema salsugineum. The sequence continues at coordinate 5,222,922 of NW_006256414.1, read as the reverse complement.
GGTACACTCTACTCTCTACTCTTGATGCTAAACTTCTTTGTTTTGAACAACTAAAACTTCTGTATTTATCTGATTCGGATTTTCAAAACGCTTATGAGTCTTGCGCTAAGTTTGCTTCGGGTTATTATCATAGACAAGAGGGATTTCTTTTCTTTCATAATCGATTGTGCATCCCTAACTGTTCTATTCGAGACTTGTTAGTCAGGGAAGCTCATGGAGGTGGACTTATGGGTCATTTCGGCATAGCCAAAACCTTGAAGGTATTACAAGATCATTTTCATTGGCCTTACATGAAGAGAGACGTTGAGCGAGTTTGTGCAAGATGTGCAACCTGTAAGCAAGCTAAAGCTAAGGTTCAGTCCAACGGTTTTTATACACCTTTACATATTCCTTATCACCCTTGGACTGATATATCAATGGATTTCGTGCTTGGATTGCCTAGATCTAGGACTGGAAAGGATTTGATCTTTGTTGTAGTTGATAGGTTTTCTAAGATGGCGCATTTCATTGCCTGTAATAAGACTGATGATGCATCGCATGTTGCTAATCTGTTCTTTAGGGACATTGTTCGAATACATGGCATGCCTAGAACCATAGTATCTGATAGGGTTACCAAGTTCTTGAGTTATTTTTGGAAAACTCTTTGGTCTAAGTTAGGTACAAAGCTATTGTTTTCCACTACTTGTCACCCACAAACTGATGGGCAAACTGAGGTAGTGAATAGAACATTGTCTACATTATTGCGTGCATTGATCAAAAAGAATCTAAAAGCATGGGAAGACTGTTTGCCTCATGTAGAATTCACATATAATCATTCAGTGCATTCGGCTACTAAGTTTTGTTTATGGCTTTAACACTTTGTTGCCTTTGGATCTAACATCTCTTCCTTTGAGTGAAGAACTAGCCTAGATGGAAAGACAAAAGCAGAGCTTGTTAAACAGATCCATGAAAAGGCCAGAGCTAACATAGAGGAGAAAACAAAGCAATATGTCAAGCACGCTAACAAAAGCCGACGCAAGCTTACCTTTGAGGAGGGAGATCTCGTTTGGGTGCACCTAAGGAAGGAGAGATTTCCAGCAGAAAGGAACTCTAAACTGATGCCAAGAGTTGATGGACCCTTTGAGATAATTAGAAAGATCAATGATAACGCTTATCAACTTGATCTACAAGGTAAGTACAAGATAAGTTCTTCTTTCAATATTGCTGACTTGATTCCTTATTTTGCAGATGATCCAGATTTGACGACAAATATTTTTCAAAAAGGGGGGATGATATGATCTTGGATAGCATCAATAAAGAGTTAGAACCATAAGGAGAGCGCAAGGAGCTAAGGAGCTGAGGAGCAAAGACAAGGATCAAGGAATGGAACAAGAAAACCCTTTGCTCATTTCAAAAGGTCTTATGACCCGAGCAAGGACCAAGAGGCTCAAGGAAGCTGTTGGAGCTATACTTAAGCAAGGAGTGCTTATGGAACAAATGGGAAAAGAGATGGGTACAACTACACTAGTTGTGATCCAAGTCCGAGAAGGCTAATGGGCTTGTGATCCAACTATGTACTCTTTTTCCCTATCTCAAGTTTTGTCCCAATGGGTTTTCTTGAGATAGGTTTTTTAATGAGGCATAGTTTGGATCACCTCACATCTAAGCCATTAGCCGAGTCCAAGGAAAGAAGAGAGGAGCGTGTGAAGAAGAGTTTTGAATTCAAACTTGGCCAGCTTTCAAAGAACTAGTTCCTAGACACTTTAATGCTTTGTAGACTCGCCTGTTCTTCTCTTTATATTCTCTTGTAAACTCTCTTTTGAGACCATCTTATCTTTTATCAAAAATCTTTTCTAAGTAAGATCAAACCCTCTTGTTGGTGTGTAATATCCTTCAAGGCCTTTTCGATTCACCTTTGGTGTGTAATATCCTTTGTTGTTTCGGAAATCCAGTCATCAAGGGTCTTCCGCAACCCTTGGAGTCTTATCTAAACCTACAAACCTTGATACAACTCGTTTGTTTGCAAGGCTATCCCTTTGATCCAGTTTAGTGAGTGTCGATTTCAGGGAGAATCATATTACCAAGGCTGGAGCGGATGTTTAGGTCTGAGGAAATGCCGAAATGGCCAAAAACTTAAGGTGGCATGCTATTAACAAGAGCATTGATGGGAAACTCAGACATCATGTAGACTCTGTCACTTGGGATCAAATGAGTGACAAATATCCTTCATTTGCAGCTGAGAAAGGAATATCCGCCTAGGGCTATCCACAGATGGGTTTAACCCCTTCAACATGAAGAATACTCAGTATAGTTGTTGGCCTGTTGTGTTAGTAAACTACAATCTTCCACCACATCTATGTATGAAGGAGGAGAATATTATTCTCACCTTGCTAATTTCCTGGTCCATATCACCCTGGTAACAGTATTGACATCTACTTAGAACCTTTAATAGAGGACCTACACCATTTGTGGACCCAAAGAGCGTTAACTTATGATGCCTTGAGTAAATATGTGTTTACTCTTAAGACAATGCTTCTGTGGACTATTAGTGATTTCTCGTCCTATGGAAATCTGGCTTGATGCAAGGTGAAGGGAAAAATGAGTTGCCCTTTGTGTGGTAAACATACTGATAGTATGTGGCTCAAGTATGGAAAAAAGCATGTTTACATGCGCCATAGAAAGGGTCTTCCACCAGCGCATAGGTATCGGGTTAAGAAGGCTTGGTTTGATGGACATTCGGAACATGGGCGAAAGTCTAGAATATTAAGTGGTCATGATATTTCCCTTTGGAGACCTGCACCAGGGATGTATACTGTTGATCAAACTGTTGGCCAAATGATTGCATGGCCAATCAGTAACTGTGTTCCTTCAGACAATGGGCTTTATTGTGAAGACATTCCTTTTAGGGTTAAATTTCTTATTAACTAACATTACTTATTAGTTTAATGTGTTGATATATTTCTTATATTATTTTTTTATGCATTTGATAGAGTCCAACAACAGATTGTTTGAACAAATGCAAACTCTTAGATTGGTCTGGTGATAATGATAAAGTGGTTGCTGAAGTCCGTTGGCAGTGTAAAGAACCAAAAGCGTTGGTTAGTGATATTCCTCTAGGACCAAATTCTGTGAAAATCTTTGTCGATGTGGTACATGGACAACAAACATTCCTATGGAGGCCTACGACACAAATTAGGTACCTTGGAGATGCTGTGAAGTCATTCGTAGCATGGCCTGCGAATAAGTGTGTTTTTGATGAGACCACATAAGCACCATGGCAAAATTCTACTATGCAGGCTCCTACAGCCTCTACAAAAGCACCAACTCCAAAAACTGCATCAAAAGGTACAAATTCTGCATCTCCAGGTTCTAATCTCCTACGAAGAAAGCAACAGCATCATGTACTCCAAAAGCGCCTATAAAGAAAAATCCACCAATACTTGCTCAGTCTCCACTTCGAAGATCTCTGGTAATTTGTTTAACATATGGTATTAAGTGGTTCTTAGATTTTATTGTTTTAACTGTAAATAATTTTTTTCTATTGCAAAAATTCTAGTGTCACAGTCCAAATGATGCTCTCAAAGAAAATCAGAAGTGAAAATTTATGGAAATTAGTGGAAAGAACCAGGTTGTTGCTGAATGACGTTAGACTTCAGACAATCCAGACCAGATTGTTCATTTTGTTTCCTTGGGTCCTAATGCAGTTAGGGTTTGGGTTGATATAGTAAAGGTGAGTACTCCAGTAGTTTGGAGGCCATCGTCTGAAATAGAGTGTATAGGAGATGTAATAGGAACATCCATTGCATGGCCAAAGGAGAAAGTGATATTATGTTAAACTTATCAGGTTTACTCTACTACTATTTCTATTTGTATTGAGACTTGAATGATGATTTAGAATTCTGTAATGTATTGTATTGTTGGATTGGTAATGAGACTTGTTTGTGTTGGTTTGAGACATGTTTGAGAATTGTGTAAAATCAGTTTGTGAAATCAGGTTTCAGGATCGTATGAAAGTTATATTGCATAGCATTATTTGATCTGTTTTGTAAATTACTACAGCATAAAAAAGTGCTACAACAAAACAATATATAACATGTAGGCATTGCTATAATATAACTGATATAGCGTGAATTTCAAAAGCTATCATAAAAGAATAATAGTCTGTAAAAACAACGCTGTCATATAACATTTATAGCGTTGATGTAAAACGTTATCGTAAGCTACACAAATCAATAGCAAGTCAAAAACAACACTATCATATGTGACATATACGATAGAAAATGGAAAAACGCTATAATATGGTGGTGACCTATTATAGCTGGGGCAGAGACAGCGTTTGATAATTCGCTATCATAGGCATATAACAGCGTTTCTCTATTGTTAACAATGCCCATATTTTTAGTAGTGGAAATCTCTTGTGGAGACTCATTGCCAATGAGATGCTATGCGCCAAGACTCTGCAATAATGGATCACCTCAATTTTTTATGTTTGTTGTGTTATCAAAACAAGTCCCCTGCATTACAAAGTAAAGCAAGAAAATCTTTTAACGTTTCGTTGTTCCTCATACCATTTGTATATTTCTGGTTTTACCTTCGGAAAAAAAAGGTTTTGATTATATCTTATGCATCGTAAACAATTTATCTGAACTTTTTCACATGTTTATGACTATTGCAACTGGCCTAGGTTTTTGCAAGATCATCTGCCATACAAACTTTCTTATAAATCGTTGTGAAACATATACCCACGCGCGAGTCCCTGCAAAATTAATTATTCTGAAAATTTATTATGTCTCAACCTTTATCGTAAATTTGTAGCAAGTTACGCTATAAGAGCATCTGTATTGGTGAACCCCATAAGGGGTTCTAATTATATTTAATTATATTAAAATTTTGTTTCCCACAAAAATTAGAACCTCTCACAATATTATACTTACAATGATAAACTTCTTATGGAATTCTTAATAATAAAATAATATTATTATTTTTTATCAAATTTTATTTATTAATTCGATTTTGGCATATTAATTATTTATATATATATAATTATGAACATATAACTTTGTTTAAAAATAATTTTATTGAGACATTACATGAAAAAAAATACAGAATATTGAAATTGAAATTACATCATAAAATGCTTAGTCTTCATCTTGAGAATTGCCAAATTGTTGCAAGATATGTTCGACTAAATCTTGTTTTAGTCGTTCATGTATTATTTTATCGCGAACTTTATTTCTTTTCTCGAGCAAATTGTTGAGATTTGTAGGCATGTTTGTAGAATATGTCCTATCGACCGCTTCCTTCCCCTTGCTCGAAAATTTTTGTGTCGAACTGAGTATACCCATTTCTTTCGTTTTCAACAATCATATTATGTAATATGATACATGCTCTCATAATCTTGCCAATCTTCTCCTTATCCCAAAAAAGAGCAGGGTTTTTGATAATTGCAAAACGTACTTGCAACACTCCAAAAGCTCGTTCAACATCTTTTCTTACGGATTCTTGACGTTTCGCAAATGCTTTGGCCTTCTCACCTTGTGGCGATGGAATTGATTGGACAAAAGCTGCCCACTTTAGATAAATACCGTCTGTGAGGTAGTACGCCAAACGGTATTGACGTCCGTTGACCCCGTATGAAACTTTTGGTGCTCGACCTTGTAAAACATCATCGAAAACAGGTGAACGGTCTAGAACATTGATATCGTTTAATGTACCTGGAGGTCCAAAAAACGCGTGCCATATCCAAAGATCATATAATGCTACAGCTTCTAACACAATTGTTGGTTTTCCTGAACCGCGTGTGTATTGCCCTTTCCATGCGGTAGGACAAATTTTCCACTCCCAATGCATACAATCAATGCTTCCTATCATTCCTGGAAATCCGCAGTTTTCTCCAACATCAAGTAACCATTGAAGATCATCTGGGGTGGGTCTTCTTAGATATTCTTCCCCGAATACATTGATGATCCCTTCAACAAAATTTTCCAAACACCTAAGTGCAGTTGTTTCTCCAAGGCGTAGGTATTCGTCAACTGCATCAGAAGCACAACCATACGCCAAAATCTGAATTGCTGCCGTACATTTTTGTATTGCAGATAGACCGTACCTTCCAGTAGCATCTCTTTTTTTTGGAAAAAAGAAACTTCTTCGGAAAGTCGCTCGACAATATGCATGAAGAGCGGTTTGTTCATCCTAAAACGGCGTCTAAAAATATGCGGCGGCTATGTTGCATCTTCACGGAAGTAGTCGTTCCACAACTGTTGGTCGCCTATTTCACGTTGTCTTTTAATGTAGGCACGTTTCTTCTTTGCTTTTGTTGGTGCTTGATACTCCAAAGCGGCATCAACCGCGGTTTCAAACACATTCTCAATCGTTTGGTCAAATTCATCAAAAGTATCATCAAGAGAATTTTCATAAAAATTGTTGTTTGATGAGGAAGCCATGTTGATTATAAGGGAAAAGAAGAAGAGAAGATTTACTAAGAAAGATATTTTTTTCAAGAGATGGTTGTTGAAGTTTATCACATTAGTGTTTGGTTAAAGGGTTTTTTAACTACAAAACCTACCAAGCATTGATAACAAAGCCCATTCTGATTTTAAACCCTAAACCTACCAACTCTTTCCAGCTAACAAACATTAAACCCTAAACCCAACCTAACACGCAAAGAGTTAAGAAGTTGACTGACCTTGATGCATTGATGAATGGTTGTGGTATTCTTTGATGAAAGGAATCGGCAGTGAAGTACATTCTTTCTGCAAATAACATTTAAACCATGTAAAGCAAACGGTATAACATACTAAAGTAAATGCAAACTAAACCAAATGCAAACTAGGTTCTAGTTAGAATTCAAACCAAACTAACCTGCTTCAAAGCCTCTCAACGCCAACTCCATTCCCATTAAATGCAGACTATCGATCTCTCACTATATCACCTCGCAAAAGAAATCCAAAGGGTTACCAAAACAATAAAGCAAGCATGTAATATTATGATCCACAACATAATAAGCTTAAAAAACAGTCTTAAACAATCTTATGATCTCACTATGTAATCTTAAACAATCTTATTATCTCAGTCCTATGATCCACAACCATGTAAACAAATGATCATTCAAGAAAACCAAACAATCTTAAATAAAATTCCCAACGTAAATAACATAACATAATCGAATAACATAAGCTTAATCGAACCAGATTTGCGAAGCTTAAACAAGGTAATCAAGCTTAAATACGCTAAACATCTCAATCAATTGATTATCGCAACACAAACCCTAATATTTCCCCAAATTTCGAAAACCCTAAATTTCCCCCAATTTTGAAAACCCTAAATTCAATCATATTCACCACAATCAACGATCTATAGAAACGAAGAGTTGCCGATTACATACCTTTTCAAAGCAAAATCGTCGATTCCGAGTCAAACTCCTGATCGTTCACAGAAGCGATGAAGACAGATGAGTTACCCAGACGAAAACCGAAGAGATAGAGAGGTGAAACATGGTTCATTCGAACCGAGAACCGAAGAGAAAGAGAGTTGAAGACAGAAAAGAGAACCGATGGCAAAATCGGCTCCGATTAACGGTCAACGATTTCCGTCGAAGGAGATGCGAAGAGATGGAGAGTGTGTGTCGAAGAAAATTGAGAGAAGTTGAGAAATTTTGTTAACTGTGAGAATGACGCGACAAAAAACATTTCCAAAAGTTCAACCAATGAGATTGCGCCACCTCACCCGTGAACCTCTCCCAAAACCGAGTCTACAAGCTGCAATTTAAGACCCGACTTTAAGAAAAATGGGCTTTCCTGATTTATTTTAATTCCCAAAAACCCAAAAACCCCAACTATAAACCTCCTTAAAACCACCATTACAGATGGTCTAAGACACTTATGTTGTAAAATTCATAAGCACTAGGAATTAACCTGCATATTATGCGGGGTAATGTTTTTTTAATTATCTTTAAATTTAATTTATTTTTTTGGAATTAAATTGGTGACAAAAGTTCTTTACCAAAAAATATAAATAAATAAAATTGGTGACAATTAGATAACAATACCTATATAAATATCACATAACCGATATTTACTTATATATATTATTATGCGGTTTAATTATTAGTAACTTTTTTAAATATGAAAGTGATATGATATTAATATATATTTATATACATACCAACATGGATTAAAATATAATATATATATATATATTTATAAAATAAAAATTTAATTGTGAATATTTTATTAGAGATCAAACTATCATTTTTAGTGAATAACTTATATAATATGTGTTAACAATGATTATATATAAGTTCAAAATGGAAAAACCCGTCTACTTAATATATTTTACAATTTACTAAACTATTTTTTGGCCAACCCGTTAAAAAAAAATTTTAATTTTGAAAACATAATTTCATTTTTTATATAAATAATTGTACTGATTTTCGAAAATGATATTAAATAATAATAAAATTACAAATGAAAAATATTGCAAAAATTTAAATTGATTTTTTCATATATATGGATTGATTATTATTTAAAATAATAGAATATATTTTAATATTTTAATAAGTAAAGAAACTAAATACTTTTGATTTATATCCATATATTTAATTGAGCTTTCTATATTTATAAAGTTTGTTTAAATAATATTTTCTAAGTAAAAGTTTATTTATGTAATATCTTATAAATAAATGTTTATTTATGTAAAATATTCCGTAATATCTTACAAATAAAGGTTCATTTATGAAATATCTACTCAAATAATAATATAAAGATGTGCATGATTCTTGTAGTACAATCATAATATTATATGTATCGCTTTTGCGACTATGGTAACCATTAGATTTATATATTTAATATAAAAAATTATCGAGGGAAACATATTTTCTTCACTCTTTTTTTTTTCCTTATAGAGATTTATTTTTCATAAAGTTTTTAGAACTTTGGTACAAACTAAAATCTTAGAAATTACAAGATAACATGTCTGACAATGCTATCATAAATTTATAAGAGTTTGTTTCTATATAAAATAATTAATTTTTAATTTTCAGACATTTTTTACTCTATTATTTTTTTACTTATTAGTTTATTTTCTCTTTATGTTCTTGAAAGATATCTATTATTTAGTTTATCTTACTTTTGGCTTTTCTTAAGACATGTTACAATTTTTATAAAATTTTGACATATCTCGGAAACTTAATTATCATATGAATATGTGTCACATTGCTGTAAGACTACAAAATCATATCAAAATTGTGCATTTTAATAAATAAAAAAGAATATAAATAGATGCTATATAAGAAGGTTACTAAGTTGCAATCACATTGTTTTTATCATCTCTATTCAAATTCCAAACAATTTAAGTTTTCAAAATATGGTTAGTTAAATTGTCTGGAAGCCCGTAAGAAAACAACTGTGAATATATAGTTTTACACATTCAGAAACCGATATTGTTTTTTATGATGACTTCATTAAAATTATAATTTCATTTCATTTTTTTTGCAGGAAGAATATAAGTTCGCATTGGCATTTACTGATGAAAATAACAAGAACAAAGCTCATGATTTTATCGATAATTGTAAAGGTACACAAACACAATCCAATGGTTATGCTGACCGAAAATAATCCATTGATTATAGTTATAGATATATAAGCATTTCAAGTAGGCTTTAAATTTCTAAACAATGTATACTAATGAATTTTTCTCTATGTTAGGAGTTACCTATGTATCAACGTATACTAATGAATTTAAAGTCACCGTTTTTACCGTGAGGGGACAAGGAATTGATGTGGAAAAGATGAAGAGGACGTTAGATAAGATTCTTTTAGGGAAAAAGAGGCGTTGAGGGTGTTTTGATCCCCAAAAATGATAATAGTCTTTAAAGTTTATTTAAGCTTTCGTAATTGTAAAAGTATTTGGATTTTAATAATTCATGTATTCTATAAAAGTGTTTGGATTTTTGTTAAACCATTAACTCAAGCAGGCAAGTGTTTGAAATAAGGTATATGAGCGACATGTGCCCCATATAAAATCAAGAATCTCAACTAGATGAGATCTCAATGTTAGAGGATAAATTCTTCCCTTTAAACTTAGTATCAGAGAAATCTAAAATCCTCATCACTCTTGTAATTTGTAAAGCGTAAATCTGAACCCAACCCATGAAACCCTTGAAAATATTGCTTGATATGCATGAGAGTTTGGGTTCTAAAGACACCTTTTGTAAGAATTAAATCATCAGACGAATTTATGACGATTCTGCCTGATTTACGAGGAGTTTGAGAGTTTGTAGTTGAGGTGGCTAGGTGTGAGCTTTCTTTTTCCCCAAAACGTAAATATTAAAAGAGTATTATTAAATGAATGTATCATACGATATGATGTCACTTTCTTTTCGTGGAAACATTGGTTTTATCCTGTCCCGATCTTCTCTCCCGTGGCGGATCTAAAAAAAATTTTAGTTGAGGACATAAATTTATAAACAGGAAAAACAAAAGTTAGTTGGAAACAAAAAACTTTTTTTTATCAATAAATTAAATTTATTTTGATTAAATTTATCTAAACATTAAAAAACAAAAAAAAAGAGTAGGAAACACTTGACCCCGATCCTCCACAACTACATCCGCTCTTGCTTCTCTCCAGATATAACATCAAGGAGAATCAAATCCTTTCGTGTTTCCAACACTCGAGAGAGCTTTTTACGGTATTGGTAAAATAAATACTACTACCCTCGCAAGTAGGGGTGGGCGCGGAGCGGATATCCGGAATTTTGGAGATATCCGTGATCCGCTCCGCTCCGGCCGGATAATTATTTTTCTGATTCGTATCCGCTCCGTAATTATTCGGATATCCGTTTTCCGGATATCCGCCAAAAATCTGAATATTTGCCGTATATCCGATTCGGCCCAAAAAAAATATTTAAATAATAATATATTTAAAATAAAAAAATAAAAAAATCAAAATTTAATTAAAAATGACAATATTTTCTTTAAAAAATATTTTTTTCTTAATTTATTAAGTTTTAATATTTAAATAATCAAATTTATAAACAAAAACTCAAAAAATTATATTTATATATAATAATTATACACTTTATATGAATTATTATCTATCTATATATACATATATATTTATATCGGAGCGGAGCGGATATCCGTTTTAATTTTTTTTTAGTATTTGTGATTTGCTTCGTTTTTAACGGATATTAAGTTTTAGTATTTGCTTTGCTCCATAAAATTATGAATATCCGGATTTTTCGGATCGAATTGAGACGAATAACGGATCAAAGCAAATATAACAGATATTTTGCCCAGCCCTACTCGCAAGATTACTTTCGTTTGCCGCTCGGAAACGTTTTGATCTCTCACACACGTTTTCGCAGAGTGGCGTTTGCATGTTTTGCTTATTAGTTATAGATTCATTCTCTATTTTTTGTTGGTTCCAGATTTTTAAAGTTGTCCTTTAATTATTAAATTTAGCTTTTTGTCGATTCGTGAAGATCACAACTTGGACGAAGCTCTTCAAATTTGGTTTGCATCAAAGAGTACATAAGTAGATTTAGGTTTCAAACTTTTCATAATTTCAAGTAGAGGACTACATCGATTTTTTTTGTTTGAATAAAATTTAATATTCTATTTTTAAAAATATAGCTTTTCAAAATACATTATATATTTTCTACCTTTCAAATTTTATATATTTAAAATGTATACTAATTTTCTCCTAGTTTTTCTAAATTTAGTTATAAAATCTGATTATTATATATTTTGTACATTTTTCATTGAATTATCTGTGAAACTGAAATGTTATGAGTTTTTAATAAATACAAATATTTCTCAGAATTTGAACAAATTTCAGAATCTAATATATAATGGGAGAGTTTTCTCTCCATCTAGGATGTCAAAATCAAAAAATCTACATATTTTAACATTAAATCATATATTTAATACATGTATATTTATATTTATTATTAGTTTATTTAATAAAAATTAAATAAAATAATAAGAATTTAGTATAAATAAAAAGATAAATAACAATTAGATATTAATAATTAAAGAAAATTATAATACTAACTGGATTAAAAATATGTATATTTAATTAAAACGATATATTACTAAACTAAAAAAAAGTTAGAGAAAACTATGATAATAAAAAAAAAATCAAAAAACAATGAAAAAAAAAATAAGAGAAAGAAAAAAAATCAAAATATACAAAAAAACATGCAGATGAAGACAAAACAATATCAGAAGAAGAAGATGAAGATAAACTTGAAGGCAAAAAAAAAGAAGAAAAAGAAGTAGACCTCGATGACTATGAAGAGGAAAATGAAAAAAAAAACAACAGAAAAATGAACATAAAACTGATAAATACGAACATAAAGATGTTAAAAATAATGAAGGAGAAAATGAAGATAACAGACTATGATAATATGAAGATGATAAAGGAGAACAAAAAATCAAGAAAAAAAGACATTTGATGAATTAGTTATTCAACAATTCGTAATAATATATGTTCAATAACGCGCATAGCATAAATTAACAAAAATAAAAATAGTTTTAAAACTGCAATTAGAATCATACAATAGTGACTGATAATATATAAAAACATAGGAAATTAAAAATTAACAAAAGTTAATAACATAATTAAGAAAAATTTATGTTATATAAAAACAATAATAAGGATAAACTAACAGCATATAAGCATTGTTAACACAACAAACATAAAAATAACTACTAAACTAAGAAAATAAAACTAGCAAAAAATTATTTATTAAGAAATAGCATATAAAACATATAAAAACACGAACATAAATTAATATTTGCATGAAGCGCGGACTTAACCCTAATTGGTATAAAATTATGAAAGAAATTACTGTTACAGCATTAAAAAGGTATAAAATACATTGTCTTTCTTATCTAATTCCCTACTTTAATTATATCTCAAGTGAAATTAGTTTCCACATTAACTGCAAAAGGAAGTGTCGCCAATATGGGTAGCTAAAAATGCTAGTCAAAAGGAGAAGAGTAAAAAACTTTTTTTCTATATTTTAAATATTTGATTGAAAATGAAAAAGTTTAGGTGTTATAAATTGTTAAAAATAATTGATCAACCTAAAATATTGGTCACATGACAAAAAAAAAGAAAAAACATGGAAGCAAATTCAGTCGATACTGAATCGACACTAAATGTGTGAAGTAACAAGTGTCCAGTAGTGATAAAGCGTTTGAACGCCCTAAAGAAAGATGAGACTAAGATAAGGTTAAAAGGGGATCCCTAAAGAAAGGACCGCCAAATGTATATCTCGCAAATCAGAAACTGCTTCATCCCATTCCTCTATGGAGTCAGGGAAGGCCCGAACGAAGACTTTCTTCAACGTCTATGGCTCGACGCTCAACCAACAAACAAAGATCCGACACTATAAGACGAGATTACACTAACTATCAAGCGAAGACTAGCAAGTTCACGCTACCAAGATACTTTCCCGATGTCAGTAGCACTAAAACGAGCAACTTTACAGCTCAACAGCCTTACTACTTCCTCTGAAAGCAAGACAAACGAGTCACAAAACCAAACTTAAGAAAACCTCAATCTAACACCACCAAAGAAACAAACATGCCAACGAGAGAAACAAGCAAAGAACCCATCAACGACAAAATAAGGAGCCACCAGAGACGAAACAAGATGAAATCTTAACAAATGCCACACCAAAGCAGCAAGTCTCACATGCTCAAAACCACCAAGAAAGCCACCGCCTTGAAAAAGTCACTGATGCAGACTAACCTAAAAATCACGCTGAGGGATGCCACAGCTCCGGAAAGCCCAGGGCGATGAGAAAAAATCAGATCTGAGAGCATGCAGTAATCCGTCTTCAGAGATCCCACACCACACGCCACCAAGAAACCTGCTTAACCACACCACCGTGAGAGACGTGACTGACACACTTAGATGAAAGATCCAAACACCGTGCGCCACCGGATCTTCAACTGGAGGACTAATCGAGAGATTTTCCAAGCGCCACACTCCTCTCTCAAGCCTCCGCGCAGGACCATCGGAGCCCAACTCAATGCAACACCCTAGGCATTTCTAAACTGGAGAGGACGGAGGCCTCTCTGCCGCGAGGAGCGCCAACCACCGGAGAAGCGTAATAGAGAAACGGTTATATCCGGTTTAATACTTGGTTTAGTGTTGGTTAGATAATGTTATATGTATAGAGAGATTGAGTCTCCTTTAGCTTAATCCTCGTGTATATATACTTTGTACAAACATTTTTTACCAAATTAATGAGAATCATTAATTCGTTAATATGGTATCAGAGCTTATCTCTACGAAATAGAGTTTTTCCGCCATTGATTCTCGTTCAAATTTCTTCAACCTTCTTCATGAAATTGTGATAGATTCTTTCGATTATGAGTTCTTCGATAGCTCAGTTGATATCCGATTTCATTCTTCGGTTGATTTTTCCAGTGATCGATTTTCTTTTCGTTCTTTCACTTTTCTTCTTGTTTCCGATCTTTCTTCCTTTTTTGATCTAATCTCAACGCCGGATCTTGTTTTCTCGTCTTTTCTCGGCTTGATTTTCTCCATCGTTGTCAATTTCTGCCTTAGAAATGGCTTCGATTAGTTCGAATCCTGCGAATCTATCTACTGGAAATCCAGCTCACTCACAGTCTCAATCCATCGATCCGAAAATCCGTATTTCCTCCATGCTTCGGATCACGCTGGGTTGATTCTAGTCTCCGATCGTCTCTCTACCGGTTCGGAATTTCATTCTTGGCGTCGCTCCGTCATGATGGCTCTTAATGTTCGTAATAAGCTCGGATTCATTGATGGTACGATCGCTAAACCTCCTTCAGGTCATAGGGATGCTGGATCTTGGTCTAGGTGTAACGATATGGTTGCTACATGGCTTATGAACTCTGTATCTAAGAAGATAGGTCAGAGCTTGCTCTTTATGCCCACAGCTGAGGCTATATGGAAGAATTTGATGTCTCGCTTTAAGCAAGATGATGCACCTAGAGTATATGAGATAGAACAGCGTCTAAGTCTGATTCAACAGGTGTCTATGGATGTGAGTACTTACTATACTGAGCTTGTCACTCTTTGGAAGGAATATAAGAACTATGTTGAATTACCGGTTTGTACATGTGGGAAATGTGAGTGCAATGCTGCAATTCTTTGGGAACAACTTCAGCAACGAAGTCGTGTGACTAAGTTTCTTATGGGACTGAATGAGGTCTTTGAACCTACACGTCGTCACATCTTGATGTTGAAGCCCATTCCGTCTATAGAAGATGTTTTTAACATGGTTGCACAAGATGAACGACAAAAGTGTATCAAGCCTCCTACAAAGATAGATAATGTTGCTTTTCAGGCGTCTACAGAACCGACTGGATATAATGGTTCAGCTGAGAACACCGCCTGTGCTGCTTTTAGACCTTCTCAACAACAGCAACGACCGATTTGCACTCATTGTGGTCGTGCTAGTCACAGTTCAGAAGTGTTACAAACTTCATGGCTATCCACCAGGTCAAAAGGCATCCTCTAAGGCACCGACTCCTCAGCAATCTTTTCAACCTCGTGGTCAAGCTCCTTCTGGTCCTCGACCTACTTTTCCACCTCAATCGAAGTTCCAGTCTGGTTATAATCAACCAATGGCAAATGCAGTTGCTGGTCCTACTCCGAATGCCTTTGATCTTAGTCATTTCACTAATGATCAGGTTCAGTCTTTGATTCACCACCTCACTGCACATGTACGGACTTCAGAGCAGACAACTCCTCTTGCTTCCATCACTGAAAATGGAGCTATGGCTGCTACATCCACATCCGGTAATGTCTCAATAGATTTCCCCTCCACTAGTCTTCGTTATGAAAATTATTCCTTTACTTTCCAACATCAATGCCTTTCCACACTATATAATTCCCTTCCCAATGGTTGTTGGATAATAGACAGTGGGGCTACTAGCCATATTTGCTCAGATTTATCTCTTTTTAGTGAAGTTTTTCCTGTAACAGGAGTCACAGTCTCTCTTCCAAATGGCACTAGCGTCCCCATTACATATACTGGAACCGTGCATATTTCTAATCATTTGATTTTGCATGATGTTCTGTATATCTCTACTTTCAAATTCAACTTGATAAGTGTTAGTTCTTTGCTGCATTCTAATCGTAGCTCTGCTCACTTTTACACTGATGCTTGTTATATACAGGACAATATTCTGGCCTTGATGATTGGTAGAGGCAAACTTATACATGATCTCTACATTCTGGAGACTGATGTCACTACTTCCTCTACCAAGTTCTGTGGATCCTTGTTAGCAGATGGAGATCTCTGGCACCAACGCCTAGGACATCCATCTTCTCTCAAGTTACAACATATCTCAGGTTCATTACCCTCGTTTAAGTCTAGTGTCAGTCCTTGTGAAGTCTGTCCATTAGCTAAACAAAAGAAGTTACCATTTGTTTCTCATAATCGGTTGTCTGAATCACCATTTGATCTTGTACATTTAGATATATGGGGTCCTTTTTCAGTTGAGTCTGTAGAGGGTTATCGTTACTTCCTCACTATTGTTGATGATTGTACAAGAGTTACATGGCTTTACATGTTAAGAAATAAAAGTGATGTTTCTTCTATATTTCCTTCCTTTATTCAGTTGGTTAAGACTCAGTATAACTCGGTAATCAAAGTGATTCGAAGTGATAATGCTCCTGAGCTTGCTTTTACCAAACTTATTAAAGAACATGGAATCATTCATCCTTTCTCTTGTGCATATACACCTCAGCAGAACTCTGTTGTTGAACGTAAACACCAACATTTGCTTAATGTTGCTAGAGCCCTTCTTTTTCAGTCTCATCTTCCTTTGGTTTTATTAGTCTGATTGTGTGACTACTGCAGTATTTTTGATAAACCGAAATCCGTCATTGGTATTGAACAAACTTTCCCCTTATGAAAAACTATATCATAGAGCACCTGATTATTCCTTTTTACGCACATTTGGTTGTTTATGTTATGTTTCTACTCTTGATAAAGATAGAAACAAATTTACACCGCGTGCAAAGCCTTGTGTTTTTCTAGGCTATCCTTCGAGTTACAAGGGCTATAAGGTCTTAGATATAGATATTAATGTTGTTTCTATTTCTAGGAATGTTGTTTTTCATGAGAAAATTTTCCCTTACAAAGATATTCCTTCTGCAGTGTCTACTGATCTTTTTAGTTCATCTATATTACCAATGCCGATACCTGTTGCATTGGATAATGTTTTGCACTTTCATACAGACAATGAACAAACCTCTATACAATCACCTGTTATTACTGATTTGGGTTCTCATGCATTGCATTCTGATAATACTGATGTGACTTTACCATCTGCATCCATTACCCGAGCTAGTGCCTTACCTATATCTCGTGAGACTGTTACTTCTGGTACGGGTCAGGCTTCACTGCTTCGGGATAGACCTAAACGTCAGGTGAAAGCTCCAAGGTACTTATCCAATTATCATTGTAACCTTGCTCAAACTATCTCTTCCAATGTCCTTTATCCACTTTCTTCTGTCCTTGATTACTCCAAACTCTCACCTTCATACCAATCTTTTGTTCTATCCTGTTCTACTGAGACGGAGCCACAAAACTTTAAGCAGGCCATGGCTCATCCACATTTTCCAAAGGCAATGGATGTTGAGTTGCATGCTCTTGAGTCTAAGGGAACATGGGTTATTGAGTCTTTGCCGCCTGATAAACATGTGATTAGCTGCAAATGGGTTTATACTATTAAGTATAATCCAGATGGTTCTACTGATAGATATAAGGCGCGTTTAGTTGCCAAAGGATATACACAGCAGGAGGGTATAGACTACATTGATACTTTCTCTCCTGTGGCAAAACTTGCTAGTGTGAAGTTGATTTTGTCACTTGCTTCTTGTTTTGGTTGGAAGCTTACACAGATGGATGTTACTAATGCATTCCTTCATGGGGACTTGGATGAGGAGATTTATATGAGTCTTCCTCAATGTTATACTCCAGACCCTACCAACCCTTTGCCCCCAAATCCAGTTTGTAGGCTTCGCAAATCGTTATATGGATTGAAACAGGCTTCACGCCAATGGTATCAATGTTTCTCCAATGTTGTTCTTCAGGCTGGTTTTGTACAATCTCCGAGTGACACAACACTCTTTGTGAAGCAAAATGGATCTTCATTCACGGCTTTATTGGTTTATGTGGACGATATCATGATTGCTTCTAATGATGATACTGAATTGCAGTTTTTAAAAGATGCTTTGCATAAAGCTTTTCAGATCAAGGATATGGGTGCTCCGAAGTTCTTTCTTGGTCTGGAAATTGCGCGCAACAGCAAAGGGATATCGGTTTGTCAACGCAAGTATGCTCTAGACATTCTGGCAACAACAGGAATGTTAGCTTGCAAGCCAGCTACAGTTCCTATGGATCCATCGGTTCATTTGACCAGAGACTCGGGTACAAAGCTTGACAATGCTACTCCATATCGGGAACTTATCGGTAAACTCCTTTACTTAACGATCACGAGACCAGATATCACCTTTGCGGTGAATTATTTGAGTCAGTTCCTGTCCTCTCCAACGGATGTACATCTTCAGGCCGCTCACAGGATATTAAGGTATCTTAAAGGTAATCCAGGACAAGGCTTGTTTTTTGCTGCAGACACTGAACTCTGTTTAAATGCATTTGCGGATGCGGATTGGGCAACTTGTCCAGATTCAAGGCGTTTAATCAGTGGTTTTTGTGTCTATCTTGGTAAATCATTGATTACTTGGAAGTCAAAGAAGCAGCAAACTGTGAGTCGTAGTAGTACTGAAGCAGAATATCGGAGTATGGCTTTAGCAACGTGTGAGCTTCTCTGGCTTACTCAACTTCTCAAAGACTTGAAGGTTAATGTCAAGACATCGGCAAAGCTCTTCTGTGACAGTAAATCAGCCATCCATTTTGCCACCAATCCCGTATTTCACGAGCGAACCAAACATATCGAAGTCGATTGTCATACAGTTCGGGATCAGGTGAAATCTGGGTTTATGAAGTTGTTTCATGTTTCTAGTGCTAACCAACATGCTGACATCTTGACGAAGGCATTGCATCCGGGACCCTTTCATTCGCTTCTTCAGAGGATGTCAATTTCAAGTCTCTTTATTCCTGCTTCACCAGCTTCGAATTCAGAGACTTGAGGGGGGTCTAATAGAGAAACGGTTATATCCGGTTTAATACTTGGTTTAGTTTTGGTTAGATAATGTTATATGTATAGAGAGATTGAGTCTCCTTTAGCTTAATCCTCGTGTATATATACTTTGTACAAACATTTTTTACCAAATTAATGAGAATCATTAATTCGTTAATAAAGCGCCAACCACCGGAGAAGCGGAGATTAAGAAGCAGGAGAAGTCTCCTGAGCAGCAGCGGTGGTGAGTATGGGAAAGAAAGAGAAGACGAGCAGAAATGACCGGCCGGAAGAAGAGGAGAGTAAGAAACTTAGTTGGATGCAATATAAGAAGATGTTGTTAAGACACTTAGACTTAAAGAAAGAGTTCTAGAAACACAGGGAGTTATCTGTTCCTGAACATACGTGCTGTTACTATATAAATCTTTGAAGGTATGAGTCAATTTGAAGGTATAAACAACCCTATGAATTATATATTTATATTTGATTAAAGGTTCGACGACATCCCTCCCAAGTCCCAAGCAAAGACAAAAATATATATGGTTTGAACCTCATTACATTTACATGTGTCTCAGCTTGGACTCCTTACATGGCATCTGCATATTTGCTGTGTGCATCTGATGCTTTCGCGTGTGAGGAGTATCCATATATAACAAGAACCGAGAAAGATGAGCCTCAGTATATAGTAGAGCAAGAAATATTCGGCCAATTTATTTTTATCTATGTATGAAATATTTTTGGAAGAACTGTCGAAATAATATATATAAAGAACTTTCGAAATAAAATGTTTCGTATGATTGATTTTATATGATTTTAGCAATTAACGACGGCAGATTTGTAATGGTTTTTCTATGATTATTTTTAGGAATATAAAGTTATAAACGTAACACAGAAAAAAATATATAAGGTTCTTTGGCGGGAAACTTAAAAAAAAAATTAACGCGTATATGACCGTTGCGGAAAAGAAAACGTGTATATATATTGCATCTAAACCCTACTTTCAGTTCTCATCAATTGCATTACTCTCTCTCTCTCTCTCTTTCTCTTAATCTGGCCTCAGAATTTTTTTTGTTCTTCTGCAAAAGAGAAAAGCAAACATGGCTCCTCGACAGAAAAATTGCGTAGATGATTCGAGAAAGAGGGAGAAGGCAACCTTCAAAAAGATGTTTCCAGGTTTTAAGAAGAAAGCTTCGGAGCTTTCCGTTCTCTGTGGAAACTCTGTGGGTTTCATATGCTACGGTCCAGGTGGCGACGAGGATGATCTCTATGTGTGGCCTGAGCCGCAAGATAACCCACAAGCCTTACCACGACTCATCTCCGAATTTAACAAACAGAGCAATCTAAAGAGACAGAGATACGCAACTCAACTCACTGATGATTTCCAATATCTTCTCGAGGGTTTGTCTGTTGAGGAACTGACAAATCATCTCGCAGACATTAACTCACAATTGGTCGGAATCAGACAGAAGAAGTTAGAAATTCTGATCAAGACGGTGCCGGAAGAAGATGGTCGTCCTAGGGTTTCAGTCTCAGAGAACGTTTCCGTTTCGGGAAAGGAAGTAGATTTGGCATTAGGGTTTCCCGGCGGCGATTATTTTCCGGCGGAGGACCCAATGGCGGTTAAAGGGTTTTGTGGGGATGATTGTATTTGGGATTCTTCTCAGCTGGATTTGGAGTTTTTCGGTTTCAAGACGCAGCCACTTTGTGGACAATAGATTCCGAATTATTTAGTTTGAAATTTCATAGCTTTTGTTGTTGTTGTTGTTTAATCGCTGTTTTCAATTTGTATCCATGGTGAAATTATGGACTCGATAATTGTAAGGTTTCGTATTATCTCAATATATGAAAGTAGTTTTCAATTTGCTTTTAGATGCAACATGTGTATCATTCTGCATTCCTGTGAAACGCATAAATACATCAATAGAAGAAGCTTTGCTCCAAAAAATACCACACACAAAGACAACTAACCAAACCAACTAAGCACATAAGATGAGTTGTTGTTCTTGAGCTTTGTAGGGAGGTGGCAATACATTATGCACATCAGCAAACACATCTTCTTCTCCACTTTCTGGACTCACAGCAATCGGTGAATCTAAGACAGAGTCTGGGATCGCCTTCAAGCTTTCTTCCAGCAATGATCCAACCGTCTGCAATCAACACTCCAACACATATTACAAACTCTCTAAAATGTTACTACAAAAATAGCATTATTCTTGCATACACCTACCTTGCACTCTCTGAAAGCAGCGTCTGCTCTTCGCTTCCACAAGCTATTTCCATTCTCTGAGTGGAAAATGTTTAGCAGAGGCTGCATTGAATTGGGAATATTCTCAGTTCACACACATGACTTGTATTCGTTTTCTTACTCGCTTTATTGTTTAAACCACACCTACCTTCACTAGATCCCTTACATTAGGCCTCCCGTTTCCCTGTGTTCCCAAGATAGCATCTCCGTATACTTGATATTGCTCAAGAACCTGCTCAACACTCAGATATTAGCAAATCCCCAGGTTTGGCAGACAAAGCAACTCAAATAGCTGAATATTTCCACGGAACCTGTCGCCGTGTAAGGCCACTGCTTGGAACACCATAAACTGCAGTGTCAACATGTCCTAGTGTCTGCCATGGGCTGCCAAACATACAGCGAATCAAAAGAAAAGAAAAACAAAAAGAGGGGCTTTGATATAGAGCACTCAGACTAATCAGCTATATATATTCACATACTTGTTGTATGCAGCGCGGCCTACCATGACTCCATGAGCTCCTTCCTTCAATGAAGCGTTTACCTTACAATCACAACATTTTTTCTCAGTCTTATCCTGCTAGAACCATCAGGGCAGAAAGCTAGTATTCTCATATCCAAGATGGTCACCATAGATATAGAAGTAATGCCTCCATTAATTGTGAATCTCAAGTCCGGGAAGTCACGCACAAGGGCATAGTAATACTCGTACCTGAACTACGCCCAAAAACAGGTGACTTACTTCAAAGAAACAGCAGATTACACATATAATAAACTTTTTCACAAGACGGTAATCAAGAGGTAAGTGACGTTAAACATACTTTAAAGGAGGGATTCTCCGATTATCTGCAGGGCTAATCCCACCAAGCAGTGCCTTGCGTGAATGTACAATGAAATGCCGGGTTGGTGACAGAGTAGAAACCTTGTAAACAAAGTCACCTAAGAGTAAAGGAAAACAAGTATCAGTACGTTGTGGCATATCAAGACCAAGTCCATACGAGACTTAAAACACTCACAGAGCTCATCATAGGAATCATGATCGTCCACACCAATTCGACATTTCACAGTAACAGGGACGTTAGTATTGTCGGCGATGGCAGACATTGCATCTCCAACAAGCTTACACAATCAAAGTAAACAAAGTGTGAGCCTAAAAGAAAAAGCAGATATAAATCGTGAAATCATCAGGAAGAGTAACCGGACCTTAGGGTTGAGCATGAGGCTAACACCAAAGCATCCATGGCCGGCTACTTTAGGACTAGGGCATCCACAGCTATCTCAACAAAAGAAGAAAGAAAACAAAACCCACTTTAAGTTTAACTAAGTCCATACGCAATACTGAAAGAAAAAGAAAAAGCACAAACTTGAGATTGATTTCGTCGTATCCGTAAGCATCAGCAAGCTTAGCAGCTTTTGTAAGGCTTTCCACATTGCTCCCACCGATTTGAAGAACAATAGGATGTTGTTGAGGAGAGAAAGCTAAGAACTTGTCCAAATTGTTCTGCTGGTGAACAATAGTTTGAGCGGCAATCATCTCTGTGTAAAGCCAAGCGTGCTTTGTTATGAGGCGAGCAAGCGTCCGGTAATGATTATCTGTCCATTCCATCATTGGGGCGATGCTGGAGCCAAAAGCTCTTAGTGAGGATCGGAATCAAGAAACAGTGGGGAAGCTGAGACTGATAGAGAGAGAGAGAGAGAGAGAGAGAAAACAAACCTGAATAAAGGAGGAAGATAGGGGGAGGAAGTGGTCGTGGTTGAGAATTTACAAGTGAGTTTGAGTATCGGAGGATGATGATGGAAAGAAGACTTGATCATCATCACAGAGACATTAGGTCGAACAGATGGTAGGCACCACATGAAGAATTGTCCGTCGCGAGTTGGAGAAGATGAAGCTTCAAATTTGAGTGATGATATCGTGCCTGAAGAAGATCAAATATCACTGAGACATTTCATCGAACACTTTTGACCGCATCATCCACTTCCTCAAGAAACACGACAATACGCTAATGCACTGATACAATGGAGGGATAAGATAATGAAAAATAAGAAATGGACGTGGACCAAGCAGGAATGCAGTTTTAAAAAAAAAAAAATTAATAGGCAAAGAATACAACAGCGAATAAATAAATAATTAAGGCATAACTAAGTGAACTTCAGATAATTTTATTACTAAGCTTTTTTTAATGTTATATTTATTTTTACTACTAAGCTTGACTTAACAAAAAAAAAACTTTTATTTTTCATCTCATATTTTATCAAGAGTTCCATAATAAAATACTTAGATTCTCTCACCCACGTATTTGCCAGAAATAATTTTTCTAAAGATTTAATATATTAAAAAAAATTTATGATTTAACTTAAAATCAGTAAATATAGCAAAATTTAAACAATGTTTTCAACTTTTAGCTTTGAACAATCTCGTCTGATCAATTATCCCTCATTACATGTGTCAGCTTTGACTCCTTACATGGCATCTGCGTATGTGCTGTGTGCACCTGATGATTTCGAGCGTGAGGACCATCCATATATCACAAGAAGCGAGAAAGATGAGCCTCATTATACAGTAGAGGAAGAAATCTCCATGATCAATAAACAAATCGAGGAAAGCGAGGTTTATAATTGATGTTAATGCTTATGGTTTGATATGTAATCAGTTGTGAAACTGAGAGTTGGTTGTTTGTGATAATAGGGGTTCGATATCGATTACACATTGTTCCGATGCATTTTCAACTACCGTCTTGTTGATGACTGATCTCAATGGACATCGTTTCGTTAAGGAGCCAGAAACCAGCGGTTGAGGCTATCTCAAAATTCCCTTGAATACTACAACAAAGAGGAGCGTACACACTATGAATTTGTAAAGGTTGTGAAAGCCAACTTCCACACGGTTAATGGGTACAGATTTTTTTTCAGGTTTGAGTTTATGGATCCTTAGCGCATGTACATCAGTGAACCTCTAAAAAGTCAAAAGGGATTTTCAGCATTTAAATATTGTTCATTTTTGGATGTATAAACAGTGAAAAACCTGAGCTCATTTTAGGCTTTCATTGATAAACCCCATTTACGGGTTCTTAAAAATAGAATAACAACATTTTTTTAGAAAAAAATTGTATTTGTTTTTATTTTGTTCTTAACTTTAAACTTTTATATCTTATAAAAAAAGATGTTTAATTCATTACAAGAAATTTAAAACATACAAAATATAGATATTGAAGTTATAAAAACTTTAGATCTAATATTGAGAGGAACCATATTGGTTCCACACATGCTCGATTAAATCTCTTTTTAAACGTTGATGTATTTTTTTTTTTATCACGGACTTGATTTCGAATGCCGATCATATTGCCGAGATTTAAAGGCATATCTATAGAATACGTCATATCCACTTATAAAATTCTGCTTCCTTTTCCCTGTTCGAATTTTGTTGTGTCATATTCAGTGTAGCCAGCTAGTTCGTTTTCTACAAACATATTGTGAAATATGATAGCCACTCGTATAATCTTGCCAATATTTTCCTTATCTCAAAAAAGAGCTGGATTTTTGACAATCACAAATCGAGCTTGCAAAACTCCAAAAGCACGTTCGACATCTTTGCGGACTGACTCTTTACAAGTAGCAAATAATGTTGCTTTCGGACCTTGAGGAAGTGGAATAGATTGCATGAAAGTAGTCTATTTTTGATAAATACCGACTCTGAGGTAGTACGACAAATGATATTCGTGTCTGTTAATCTAGTAGTGCACTTTTGGAGTTCGACCTTGTAATATGTCATCAAAAACACGTGAACGATCAAAAACATTAATATCGTTTAAGGTACCTGGAGGCCCAAAAAATGCATGCCATATCCAAAGATCTTGTGATGCAACTGCCTCTAAGACGATTTTCGGTTTTCCAGAACCACGTGAATATTATCTTTTCCAAGCGGTAGGACAATTCTTTCACTCCCAATGCAATGTTTCCTATCATCCTGGAAACCCCCATATCTCATCTATATCGAGTAGGCATTGAAGATCTTCTAGTATGGGTCTTCTAAGGTACTCATCTCCGAACAAATTTATTATTCTTTCAGTAAAGTGTTCCAAGCATAACAATGCAGTACTTGCACCTAGCCAGGGGTATTCGTGAAACACGTCAGCCGCACAACTATATGCCATTATACGAATTGATGTCGTACATTTTTGTAGTCCGGATAGACCAAACCTTCCGGCAGCATTTCTTCTTTGTTTGAAGTACGGTACTTCATTGGAGAGGCGATCAACAATGCGCATGAAAAAGTTTTTGTTCATTCTAAAACGGCGTCGAAAAAGATTAGGCGGGTATGTTGCACCTTCACAGAAATAGACGTTCTATAAGCGGTTGTGGCCTTGTTCGCATTCTCTTTCAATATATGCACGTTTCTTCTTCTGCTTTGCCCTTGCATGACGGTCTAGAACGACGTCGAACATATCTTCGCATTTTTGATCAAAAATCTCATCAAAAGTATCATCAAAAGATTCATCAAGACCATGTTTGAAGAAAATGCCATAATTTGTGGTATTTTATGTTTACTTAATGGAGAAAGAAAAAGAAAAAAGGTTGGAGTTTGGTTTAGAAGAATTTTGAGAGAAA
This sequence comes from Eutrema salsugineum, assembly GCF_000478725.1. Taxonomy (NCBI): domain Eukaryota; kingdom Viridiplantae; phylum Streptophyta; class Magnoliopsida; order Brassicales; family Brassicaceae; genus Eutrema; species Eutrema salsugineum. The sequence continues at coordinate 5,196,933 of NW_006256414.1, read as the reverse complement.
TCAAGAGAAATTAAAAAGAACAAGAGTTTGAGTTTTTAAAAGTAACAAGAGTTTGAGTTTCCTTCCCAATTATAAAAGCGTTGGTTTACATATATATAGGCACAACAAATCGATTCCTTTACAAGAGCTTGTGGTTAACAATATTGCCAAGTACTTGTGTTTACAATATTGGTACCCATATTCTGTCCACAAAAACATCTTTACCCGTTACTTTGATAGTGCAAAAAAACAAAACAATATGACCTTAGTCTACAAAATGACCCGTGTGTACAACTAAACCCTTGGGTTACAAATTGACATACAACCAAAAAAAAACAACCCGTGATATATCTTGGCCCTTCACATCTTGTGTGTGCCTCCACCTGGTCCATCATAGACGACTGCTAAACCATAACCATATATTGAATACAACCATACCATAAATCCAAATATCATTTCATATAACCGAATATAACACACTGATCCCAAATATACAACAACAAAAACATAACATAAAGTCATACCATACAAACTACAGATCCTTGCTAGTATACAAAAACAAACTGATAACAATAAAACCGATTAAACATCATACCAAACAAACTGATAAATTGTCTTCCACAACATTACAGAGTTCATACAGGATTAAACCCTCATAAAAGACTTCATAGTTCACTACTTATGACAGAATTTCATTAATCAGCTTATTCTTTACAGCCACTTCTATCTCGGAAAGTGGCTCGGCCTTAGATAGGAGGTTCTCAAGCAACTTCTGCTTGGAGATCTTATCTTTCAATTCCAAGTCTTTTTTTTTATATCCCACAGGCTTTGGAACTCATACAAGGCCTTCCCTTCTTCCTTTACACCGTTTTACCTCTTGGCTTTAGCCTTTGCAGCCTTCACACCCGGCGGTCGAACCTCAAAGACATCATCGCCATTGCATTCGGTTTGCGAGGTTGATGACTGAGCCGACCCCTCCTCAAACTTCCTTCTTTTTGTGCTTGCTGAATCTTTAGTACATAATGTTTTGCACCATTTAGTATCAAAACGTAGCTCCCTCCATGCATACTCAATGGTAAACTTCATCAAGTAGTCGTTGTAAAAGATGTCATGAGCAGCTTTCATGACATCGTTTATGTTTTGGCCGCTGGTCTTCTCTTTCACAGCGGCTTCATAACTACCAGGGAACTTAAAAACATAATCATTTATCCTCCCGTATCGTTGTTTGCAAGTGCTGACTTCTCTTCTCGCCTGGCCGACAAGCTGCGGAGATGAGTTGAAGTAGGAGACGATGCGTTTCCAGAAGGCTATAGTTTTCTTGTCCGTACCAACCACCGGGTCCTTGCTTGTATTCAGCCAGGCAGTGATCAGAACCAGATCTTCCTTAAGTGACCATTTCCTTCTCTCGGCCTGATTCTTGCCACCTAGACCTGGATCATCATACCCATGTGTACTAAACTGTGGGAGTTCTGATAATCCTAGATCGATAGTAGGTGAGTTACCCTCATTAACTAGCTGACTAGTTAAGAGGTTAACAAAACCTTCAGTGTTTTGGTAAGGGTTATGAATCCATTAAGGAATGAGTTAAAAGCGAGTGGTTAAAAAGATGTTTAGAGAAAGAAGTTTGATAAAGAAGGTTTAGGGTTTGAAGTTTTAAAAGAACAAAAGTTTTTAGAAAGAAGTTATTAAAAAGGAAAGAGTTCTTAGAAAGAATAACATTTTGAATGAAGTATTTTAGAAAAAAGTTTTGATCGAAGTTTTTAAGAAGATAGGAGTTCTTCGAATCTGTTTTGTAAGGCTTTGAAGTTTTGATAGAAGTTTTACGTTTTTAGAAATAAGTATAGTCTGTTTTTGTTTTTTAACTAGCAAAACATTTATCGCAATGCATTTAATTACAGAAACCTAACCAAAGCTATCAAGCATTGTTAAAAAAGACATTTACCTAACAAAGTTATCAAGCATTGAACACATACCCATTTACCTAACTAAAGCTCAAATGCATTTATCACAACCCTAAGCGACTACTAACTCCTTCAACTAACTACTAATGCTAACGATAGAGGTAGAAGAAAACTAATTTTAACAGATTGATGAACCAGAATCGTAGGTAGCCTTTACATTGCTCTTTCGATTTGTCCACCATTTAACCTCACACAAAAACATATAAGTAATCAATAAGTTATCAACAAGCAATACACTATCTACCATTTCACCTAACCAAGTTTGAAACATCAATCAACGGACAAGTAAACGAGTACTTAACATAATAGCTTCATAACATATCCATACGAGAACAATACAACATTTTTGTCCTACTTACTTAAATAAAGACAATCAAACATTGTTGTCATAATTAACTCCACGTAGCTAAGGAAAAATACTTAGTTAAACAAACCAGATAACTGATGCTACTCAGTCATGCTACTTAAACAAATACGAAATGACTGCAATAACAAAAATAAAAAACAGCATCACAAATCATTCACCTTATTTGGCATTCTGTTCCTTCAGTCTTGACACTTCTGCTTGCAGCACTCTGACCGCTGCGTTTAGCTCTCCAATGGTTGGATCAAAGACATCATGTCTGTCCATCCTAAACAGCATCTCCTTCTGCTCTTAAAGCCTCCTCTCCACGATGGAGAACTGCTCAGTGACCGCCTCATCCCACCACTGCCATATATGATGCTCATCATTCCCCTAATCAAAAACAATTGCAATAACATAAGTAACAATTCAAAACAGTATAAAGGGCAAGTAAAAATTACCACAAAGACTTGTTCAACTTACCTCTTTGAGCCAGTCCGGGCAAGTATAGTACTTGCGGCCTGGTATCCTTGGTCCTGCATCGGTCATTGACTCCAGTTTCACTGCTCGCCCACAAAAGCATTTCTCTGGGATGCCAAACGTCTTCTTCTATCTAAAATCTTCTTCTTCTTTCCAACTATCTATAACACCTCATTTTCTATAAACTTGGCAGATTTTGGATCATATTTATAGAGGATCATAGCAAAAGTAGAAATGAATCATTTTTTTTTGCCTTTTTTCTTGTTTTCTTGCTGACTACGTCTATCTTTTTTGTTTGTTACCATTACAAATTGGTTATTACTCTCTCTCTCTCTTGATACTTATGGTATTTTCAAGTTTTTTTTTCTACAGTTGTGTGTGTTAGAACTGTCAAGAAATAATTGTAAATGGAATATGTAGCCAATGAATCTCTTACTTCTGTTGAAGTTAAAATCTTTTTATGATTTTTGTTTGCTCTCTTTTGTCCATGTTGTGGCTCACCATCATATTCAACTCATGTTCACATTTTTTTTATCATTCTAAAAATGCTTTGCTTTCTCACACTCAGATCAATTTTAACCCAATCTTAAATAATGTAGAGTATAACACAAATACATAGGACTGCTTGTTTGCTCATCTAGATGGATCATCCAAGTGAAACAATAAAATGATGTTTGTTTAATTGCATTAATCGACTCATCTTAATGGATCATCTAGATGGAGCATCTGAATAACTTATAAATTTATGAAGAAATTTTAAACTCATCCAGCTGATTCTATCTGAAGCATTTGTATAAAGATGATTCAGTCCAAAAAATTAAATGACAAAAATATAATTAATAAAAATTTATAAATAATACAAACAAATAGTAAATAATTAATATTAACAACAATTTTTGTTTACTTACAGTTTTGTTGCTACCAAATATATATATATATATACATATATAAATTCCGCCAAAATATAAACTTATATTTTTCCGCAAAAAACATAAAATCTCATTTTTTCGCAAGAACTTAAAATTTAATTTTTCCACCAAATTTCTGCTAAAACCGTAAAATCATGTTTTCTGATAATAACATAAAATCTCATTGTCCCTCCAAAAATGTAATTTTGATTTTCCACAAAAACATAAAATTCTATTTTTCGTAAAAAACAAAAATTTTATTTTCCATCCAAAACGTAAAATCTTATTTTTCCGTCAAAAACGTAAAATCTTATTTTTTTCAGCCAAAACGTAAATTTTATTTTCCCACTAGATTACCGTTAAAACGTAAAATCTCATTTTCCTGTCAAAAACATAAAATTCTATTTTTTCGCCAAAAACATAAAATTTCATTTTCCGTGAGAACGTAAAATCTTACTTTCCTTCCAAAAACGTAAATCTTATTTTTTGCCAAAAACTTCAATTATTTGTTTCTCGTAAAAACGTAAAATAATTTTTTTCTGCAAAAAAGTAAAATCTCGTTTTTAATAACATAAAATTTTATTTTTCTGCCAAAAACTTAATTTCCGGTTTTCTGCCGAAAAAATAAAATCTTATTGTTTTGTAAAAAAAATATCAAATCTTGTTTTTCCGTCAAAACGTAAAATTTTGTTTTTTTGCAAAAATATAAAGTATCATTTTCTCACAAAAAATATATCATGGTTTTCTAAAAAACTTAATATCTCATTCTCATAAAAATCATTAAATCCCATTTTCTCACCAAAAATAGAAAATTTTGTTTTTTCGTCAAAAACATCAAATCATGTAAAATTCGACATATATTTAAAATGTAAATATAATTTATTTAAAATTTGACAAAAATAAAAATTTATAATTAGATTAAATCAGTATTTTAGTATTTTTTTTTATTAAACCATCTAAATGAAAATATAACTTCAAATTAAAATGATAAAACAAACAAAGATTCATTGAGATGTATTATCCAAATAAACAACCCAAATAAAAACAAACATTTCAGATGATTTATCCAGATGAACCATTTAAATAGCTCGTCTAGATGCAAATGACAAAAAACCAAATGAATAAGGCATAGTGTTTTAGACAGCTACACTAATATATTAAACATACTAATAAGAGACATGTTGCTTAAACTAAACAATGTTGCCTAGACATGTTTTTTTTCTTCTTTGCGAAATAAATGTTGCCTAGACTTGTTGCGTAAACACAGTCCCTGGTTTCTTTATTCTTCATCGTCGTAGCCATCAAGAAGCTGTATATACAAAATCTCATATAAATTTTTTTACGAGCTTAATTTAATTTGTGCATGTTTTTTTTTGTTATTTTTTTTGAAAAAATTCTCGTATAAATTATGTTTATCTATAGTATTGAGAAAATGAGAGGCGTACCTGTCAGAATTGTAAAAATTATTTGGGGTCACACATGTATAATCAATGTGTTAGGGTCATTATTTTTAGTAGTCAAAACTTATGTGATCACTTTGGTATTAAAGAAAAGACTAAAGGGTATAAGTGTTATGTAAAATTAATGTGAGGATACATTCAGTAATTTCTAATTTGATGACGGGCCGAATAAGAAATTATTCTCTATAAAAATAGAGAGGTTATGGTCCCCGCAGCAACCCTAACGAGAAATACAGAAAACTTTCTGCATCCCATCAACAGAGACCTACAGCCATTCAGGGTTTGTTGTGGAAGAACCATAGCCAAATTCAGAGCATAAATCATGGATCCAAAATGTACGCTTCCGCTTCTGTTCTTATTAATCAGAAACTGACATGTTATAATGGTTTATAAAGATTTAAATCCTTACAATTGGTAGCAGAGCCATCATGTTCAGTTTTTGTTTGATAATCAGGTTATTTTAAGAAATAAATTCGGATTATTTGTGTGAAAAAATTTTAGATTGTTAAATCTGATTTTTCTCTAAAGTTTATGCTTAGATTAGAATTCTGGGATCTGTGATTTATTTTGTTTTTTTTTAAAAACAAAAGATCTAGATTATTGCTCATGTGGTTTTGTTTTTTCTGAAAATTTTAATATATTTTCGGAATTTTTGGGAGCAATTATCAGAATTAGTCTTTAAAATTTTTTTAAAGTTTCATGCTCATAAATTTTTTTTCGAAACTCTAGAAAGAATTTTCGAAAATTTTGAGCAAAATTCAGATCTGGTTTCAGTCTTGGCGATTCCTTCCTATTTGTTTTTAACCATTTTGCCACTGTAATATTCTTGCATATAGAACCCCCATACTTTATGTTATATGTCTGCGCAAGAATCTAATTAAGTTTTTAATTAATAAATTAATTTTGATTGTACAAGTTTAATATTTGAAGTGGATTAATAGATACAATATGTTGCCAAAATAACCTCTATTGTGGATATTTTTCCACTGATAATATTAAATGTTATGTGTGGATGTATATTCATGCGAATATTAAATCGACCCAAAGGTAGGTTTGTATTTGGCCGAATAACATACATACCTGTGATGATAAACATGTGATAATTATTAGGAATAAACATGTGAATGATAAATCGATTCAAAGATAGGTTTATTGTTTATCATGCATTATTGTCAATGTTTGATTGTTACAACAAGAGTATCACTAGCAGTTAATATTACTGTCCAAAAACTTGATATTAATGTTGCACTTGATATCTTGATATCTTGAGATGTGTTGTACAATTGTTTATTTTTTATTTATTGATTTAGTTCGGTTTAGTAGTAAATTACTAATAAAGATTGTTCAATTTTGCAGCAAATTTTATTGCAGTATCTGCAAACTTAAGTTCAATTCCAACACTTACCGGTTCTAATTACAAGGAATGGAAAAGTAAAGTTAAAATTGTTTTAGGGTGTATGGATCTTGACCTTGCGTTAAGGATGGAACAATCAGCTTCTCCTACAGATACCAGCACTGCTGAGTATAAGGCAGTTCATGAGAAGTGGGAACGTTCTAATCGCATTGGTTTAATGATCATTTTGGACACCATTCCAGAAACATTTAGAGGTAATGAGGAGATCTCTGATCTCAAACAGTTCCTTGCTGAGATGGACTTGCGCTTTGCGAGTAGCGATAAGGCAGAAATAAGTTCACTTCTGTATCGCTTTAGTACCATGAGGTATCACAGCAAAGGAAACATAAGGGAGTACATTTTGGAAATGTCCAACATTGTTTCAAAACTCAAGACTCTCAAGATTGAGCTTCCGGAAGAAGTGCTCATACATTTTGTCTTGAACTCCCTTCCTCCTCAATTCAATCAGTTGAAATCCAGTTACAACACACGTAAGGAGAAATGGGCTCTTAATGAGCTTATTTCATATTGTGTGAATGAGGAGGATAGGATGAAACAAGAAAGGTCTGAAAGTACTCATATGGTTAACACCTCTAAGGGTCAGGGCAAAAGAAGGAAAATTGAGGTTGTTAAGAATGATGCTGCTAAGGGTCCATTTCAAAAGAAGCAGACTAAGGATGAAGATACCTGCTTCTTTTGCAAGAAAACTGGACACATGAAGAAGGACTGCCAAAAGTACCATGTTTGGCGTGGTAAGAAAGGTATGTTCCTTGCTATGGTCTGTTCAGAGGTAACTTAATTGAAGTACCCAAAAACACTTGGTGGTTAGACTCAGGTGCAACTACTAACATCAGTGTTTCATTACAGGGTTGCCTGAGCTACCGAAAACCAATTGAAGCTGAGAGACGCATTCATGTGGCTGATGGTTTTGCGGTGGATGTTGAGGCAATTGGGCATTTTAGATTGTTTTTCAGTACTGGTCAATTTTTGGATTTGAAAAACACTTTTGTTGTACCGTCTTTTAGACGGAATTTGGTTTCCGGTTTTTATTTAGACATATCTTGTTATTCTTGTCTGACTGAGCATGGAAAAGCTACTTTGTCTTTAAATTCAATTTTAATTGGAACTGGTACACTTATGAAAAATCACGGTCTTTATATGCTTGATACTTTAACTTCTCATGATGAAAGTTTAAGTATTGAATCAAGGGGTACTAAACGAAAGTTTGAAAATGCAAGTTCAGGAACTCTGTGGCACAAATGCTTAGGTCACATTTCTAGAAATAGAATTGAGCGACTTGTGTCAGATGGTATATTGAGTTCTATTGACTTCACAAATTGTGACGTCTGTGTGGATTGCATTAAAGGAAAACAGACTAAACAGAAGAAATTAGGTGCATATAGAGCTACGGAAGTCCTTGAGTTGATAGATACAAACATTTGTGGACCATTCCCTACGGCTTCTTGGAACGGTCAACAATACTTTATATCATTCATTGATGATTATTCTCGATATGCATACTTATTTCTTATTCATGAAAAGTCAGAGTCTATAGACGTGTTCAAGAAGTTTAAGGCTGAAGTTGAGAACCAACTTGAGCGAAGGATAAAGTCTGTCAGATCTGATCGTGGTGGTGAATATTACGGTCGGTATGACGGTTGAACAACGTCCAGGACCATTTGCCAGATACCTAGAGGAGTGTGGAATTGTTCCTCAATACACTATGCCTGGTTCTCCCACTATGAATGGTGTATCTGAAAGACGCAATCGCACTCTTAAGGACATGGTAAGGAGTATGATTTGTCATTCCTCCCTGCCTGAATCACTCTAGGGAGAGGCACTAAAGACTGCAGCTTACATTCTTAACAAAGTGCTAACTAAAGCAACTGCAAAGACACCTTATGAGCTTTGGACTGGTAGGAAACCTAGTCTGAAGCATCTTCACATTTGGGGATGTCCAGCTGAGGCAAGGCCTTACAGGCCATATGAAAAGAAATTGGACTTCAGAACTGTGAGAAGTTACTTTGTTGGTTATTCGGAGCGATCTAGGGCTATAAGTTTTATGATCCCACACAGAAAATTACTTTTGAGACATGAACAGCCACGTTCTTTGAGGATATTGATTTTAGGGGGAGAAATAAAGTTAAGGACATCATCTTTGAGGAAGAGTCGGTTCCAGTTTCTAATCCGATTCATATAGTTTCTTTTGAAAATGCAAATTTGGAACCTCAAGTTGATACAGATGTCCTTCCTCCAAATGAAGATGACGATGTTATCGAACATGTAGGTCAAATTCAAGATCCTCAAGAAGTGGTGCAACAAGAACAAGTGCTTTTGCGGCGATCCACTAGAGAAAGAAGAAGCGCTATTCCGGATGATTACATAGTGTTTCTTATGGAACAAGAGGAAAATCAAAACCAGTTCGAAGATGATCCTATCAACCTCCGTGAGGCAATGGGTAGTTCCAAATCAGATAAGTGGGTTAAAGCTTCTGAAGAAGAGTATCAGTCAATGCTAGACAATAAAGTTTGGGACCTCGTCGAGTTACCAGAAGGAAAGAAACCAATTGGTTGCAAATGGATTTTTAAAACCAAATTGGACTCAAGTGGTAATGTCGAGAGGTATAAGGCTCGTCTAGTGGCTAAAGGATATACTCTGAAAGAAGGGATTGACTACACAGAAACCTTTTAATTTAGTTTCTTCAAAGGATTCTTTTAGGACAATCATGGCTCTTGTTGCATATTATGATTTAGAGCTTCATCAGATGGATGTCAAGACAGCGTTTCTCAATGGAAACATTGATGAGACGATTTATATGGAGCAACCAGAAAACTTTGTAATAGGTGACTCAAAGAAAATGGTCTGCAAACTAAAGAAATCTATCAATGGGCTAAAACAGGCTTCTCGTCAATGGTACCACAAATTTCATGAGGTAATCACCTCCTTTGGTTTTGAGGTGAATTTGGTCGAAGATTGTGTGTATCAAAAGTTCAGTGGGAGGAAGTGCATTTATCTGGTGTTATATGTTGATGACATACTTCTGGCTACCAACGATATAGGCATGTTGCATGAGACCAAGAGATTTCTTAAGGAAAATTTTGCGATGAAAGATCTTGGTGAAGCATCGTTTGTATTCGGGATCCAGATTCATCGAGATAGATCTCGAGGTATTCTTGGATTGTCACAAAAGAGCTATATCGATAAAGTACCCAAAAATTTTGGCATGCAGGATTGCAAACCAAGTGATACCCCAGTCGCTAAAGGAGATAAATTCTCTCTCAGTCAGTGCCCTAAAGGAAATTTGGAAATTCAGGAAATGCAAAAGATTCCTTATGCATCTGCTGTAGGAAGTCTGATATATGCTCAGGTTTGTACGCGTCCGGATTTAGCGTATATTGTTGGAGTTTTGGGCAGATACTTAAGTAATCCAGGTTTGGACCTTTGGAAAGCAGCCAAAAGGGTCATGAGGTACCTGTAAAGAACAAAGGACTTTATGCTCAAATATCAGAGATCAGATAATTTGGAGATCATTGGGTATTCTGATTCTGATTTTGCTGGATGTCAAGATAGTAAAAAGTCCACTTCAGGCTATGTGTTTCTGTTGGCTGGTGGAGCTATTGCATGGCGTACTGCAAAACAATCACTCGTAGCTTCCTCCACAATGGCAGCAGAATTTGTAGCAGTTTTTGAGGCATCCAATCAGGGACTTTGGCTAAAGAATTTTGTCACAAGGCTGCGAATTCTTGAAGGAATTGAAAGACCACTAAAGATATAGTGTGACAACAAATCAACTGTTTTGTACTCCAACAAAAATAGGAGTGCGACAAAGTTCAAATTTATTGAAATTAAGTTCCTGGTTGTTCAGGAGAGGGTACAAAGTGGAGAGATTTCTATAGAACACTTAGGGACAAACTCCATGATTGCTGATCCTCTTACAAAAGGTATTCCACCCAAGGTCTTTCGTGAGCATACTGCTCGAACGGGTGTTTCAGTGTTTGATGGTCATTTGGTTTAGTGAGAGTTTGTCATTTGTTTTTGGGTTCTATGTTTTGGTTGTGTTTCAGCACATTTAATTCTGATCAGAAATAAAGTTTTACAGTTTACACTTTGTGCAATAAAGTTAAAGGATCTCAATAAAGAAGGACCAGTTGAAAATCGACATGTATTGATCACTTTTCATGTGATTTTCATGCTTCACTTTTCATAATTGATCTCTGTCATTTAACTATACTGATTTCAGTGACCATAGAATGTGTAGTTATGATTGTTATAACGAAGACCGCTATGATCCTATGTTGCTATAGTTAATGGACGTGATTGTTTATGCCCTGATATATAATGACAATTTTGAGCTCATAAAGTCTATCACATTTTTAGATATACATGTGACCTAGTGGGAGATTGTAAAAATTATTTGGAGTCATACATGTATAATCAATGTGTTAGGGTCATTATTTTTAGTAGTCAAAACTTATGTGGTCACTTTGGTATTAAAGAAAAGACTAAAAGGTATAAGTGTTATGAAAAATTAATGTGAGGATACATTCAGTAATTTCTAATTTGATGACGGGCCGAATAAGAAATTATTCTCTATAAAAATAGAGAGGTTATGGTCCCCGCAGCAACTCTAACGAGAAATACAGAAAACTGTCTGCATCCCATCCTACAGCCATTCAGGGTTTGTTGTGGAAGAACCATAGCCAAATTCAGAGCATAAATCATGAATCCAAAAGGTACGCTTCCGCTTCTGTTCAATTAAAGAAAGAAAGAAAAGCATATTTTACCTTTCGCACAAAAAAAAGAAGCATATTTTACCTGCTACTTTCTTGTTGCTGAGGAGTCATCAATTTTCATTCACACAAGATAAACACAACTTGAGGAATATGTTGAACTTTGAAGTAATCTTCTCCTCTTTCCTCCAATTTCTCTTTAAATTCCCTTTTCATCATTTCAATTTTCAGTTCTTTTAAGGAAGCTATATATCTTAGTCCATGAGGAAGCTTCTTCTCACATTGACTAATAAACAGAGTATGGAGATGTGGCATGGACCCTTCTTCTACTATCCATTCTTCCAACTCAAGCTGTTGATTTAGGGCAAGATGTTGTAATTTAGGAAACCCGCTTCCTGAGCAAACCATCCTCTTCCCAGCAAAAGATAGAGCCCCTATACTGACATCATTCAAGTGAAGCAACTTCTCCAAAAGCGGCAGCGGATCCTCCACCAAACAACAATGACTTAGAGTAATGCTTGTGAGGTAAGAAGGGAAGTGTTGTTCATCAGGCAAATTTGGCATATATATGCTCAAATTTACTTTGTTGAGATGAATACAATCCAAAACAAATTCTCCTGCATCACCCGTCAAGCCAGAATCCCTGCTATCATGTATAGTAAGTTCTTTGAGATACCTCGATACACGGAGAGATGAAGACAGAATTTCCATGTTGCATCCGGATTCACCTTTGACATAGATAGACAGAGTCTCGAGCCTTGTCATACCATGTATATCTCTCACATTGCTATGTACCGTTGAAAAATACTCCAAGGTCTCAAGTTTCACTAGATTACTCAATTCCAACTTTGTCTTCTCATGCATTCGCCCTGGTAACGAAAGGTATTTCAAGTCTCGCATATCCTTCAAAACGTTGGGCACGTAAATTGGAGACTTCGAAAATTTGTGTAGATTCAAATATAGCAGAAATTTAGGATTCCGAAGAGAAGAAGGTAGATGAGATAACCGAGCTTTGTATAAGCTCAAGTATCTCAAGTGGATGAGCTTTCCAATGTTAGAGGGTAACTTCTCTCCATGAAACTTGGCTCTAGAAAGATCTAACACCCTCAACATTTGTAACCTCGTTAAGCACAAACCAGATAGCTTCCAACCTTCTGTAGACGATTCCCACACAAGCAAAATAGATCTAAGTTTTGGATTGTTTATCTCCTCCTCTTCATGAAATGTATCGGACCAGTGGACAACGAGTCTGCGAGATTTATAAGGAGATTGGATGTCTGCGGAGCACTTAGCTATATTAAATATCTGTAGAAAGTTCTCTTCTTTGGCTTTAAGAAGACAAACTTCTCTCATCATGTCATGTAAGTAACAAGTCTGAAATCTTGAAGTTATAATGTCTCTTTCAGAAATAACCATGTTTCCCTTTGTTAACTCTTCTATGTAGCCTTCTGCAATATCACGAATAGTTGCTCCATCGTAATAGCTAGGATTTGGTATACCATCTGCAACCAAGTAATAGGAAAATTTATCCACATCTATTGCACGATCTTCTGGAAAATGGGCTAGGTAGAGGAAACAGTGCTTCAAATAAATAGGCAACTCTTCAAAGCTCAGGGACAACACATAGTAAACCGAACTGCTGTCCTCATTATTGAAACTAGTTCTTCGCACGATTTGAGATCCAATATTTTCATATATCCTCGTCCACTCACGCAATGTGTATTGTGTAGCTAACAAGCCTCCTAATACTATGACAGCCAATGGTAGTCCTCCACAATGTTTGATCATTTGCATACCCATATCTTCCATTTTCTCATCAATCTTAAATTCTGCACAGCATCAGCGGACACTAAGAATCACTCTATGTTTGGACGTTAAAAGAACCCTTTGATTTTGATCAACATAAATAATAACTTCATCTTGAAACCTTACCGGTTGTGTCTTTCCTTGGAAATGCTATCCTTTGAAAAAGTGTCCAACTTTCTTCAAGAGTTATGGATTCTGATTTTAAGGTAACATATGTTGGATGTGGGCTAAATGCAATGTTCTCTTTGCGAGAAGTAAGTAGTACTTTCCAGCCTGTAAAATGTTCTCTCTTTTTAAATAATGCCCAAACAAAAAGGAACTTAAAAAGTTTCACAACGGATGTATGTTATCCTGATCTTAATCAAGAAGTGACATTTAATATCTAATCTATGTACCATAAGAGTTTACCTTGTATCATAAGAGGTTACCTTTTTTGGGTGGAAATACTGGTTTGATTCTGTCCCAATCTTCTTCTTTCCATACATCATCAAGAACAATCAAAGATTTTTTGGTTTCCAACAATCGTACAAGTTTGTCCTGTAGTTCGTCTTCTGTCATCTCTGAGTCCCTATGTTCATCATGTTTTGCACTAAGCCTCTGCAAAATGGTCCGCCACACATAATTTCGTGTAAATTGCTGCGAAACACACACCCAGGAAGTCCATCGAAATGACTTTTTATCATCTCGTGATTAAACAATTGTTGAGCAAGGGTAGTCTTACCAATACCACCCATCCCAGTTATAGAAACCACTTGAAAACAATCTTCTTCCACCAAATAGCCAACCTATTTCTCAACATTTGTCTCCAACCCCACAGGATCACTTTCAAAGGCACTAGAAAATGTTTTTCGTATTTCCCTTTGTCTTTGATGTAGAAATTGTGTATACCTATCATACACAATGGTCTGTTGTACACCAAAACTCTGCATATCTCGGGTTACCTTAGAGATCCTCTTACTTATGCCTCCCATATCTAAAGCAACCTCCCTGCGATCCACTACAATGCAAGCAAGTCTTCTCATACGCATCGTGATGCTACTTGTTTTCTTGAGTTCTTCCTATACGAGAAATATCTCCACAATATCCTCTGCGTCACAAACGATTTCTTTGATCTCTTCCACACAGTTTCTCACCATTGCATTTGTATGTTTCTTGGCATCTGCATCTTCCAAAAAAGACCTTAACATATTCAGATCACTTTTTAATTCAGTAACTAGATTTTAACCCCTTGCGTTTACACAAGAATTTTTTATTTTTCATTTCTAATATATGTTGCATTTATTTTTTTGTGCTAGTACAAAAATTTTAAATTAAATTTAACATGTATTTAAGAAATTTTAAAATATTAAAATTATTATCTAAATTTTCGTAAAAAAATTTAATTATAATTTTTTTGAATTTTTTGAATTTAAATTAAATTGAATGCAGATTTTTGTAATTAAATTTAATTATCATAAATTTCTAATAATTTTTTGAAATTTAAATTAAAAATAATCTAGATTTTAGGAAATCTAAAAATATTTAAATTAATAATTAATTTTTAGAAATTAAATATAAATATAAAATAAAATATCATAAAAAATACTTTGGGAGTGTTTGAAAGCAAGCACTAAAAGTGCTTCTGTTTTTAATATAATAGATAACTTGCCCATCAACTCCATGCAACCACTCATATTCTTGGCTTAGGAGCTCCCAAAGCTTCTGGACTCCAAATGACATAATTGCAGCTATAAGTTTCTGCTCAATTAGTATAAAACACAGAAGTCAAGCTATTATAGATGAAGAGGGAGAATTAGCATCATAATTTCAAAACAGCAAGGGCCTGTTCGTTTGCTCATCTGGATGAAAGCATTCAAATGATGTTCGTTTAATCACATAAATCAATTCAATTAGATGGATCATCTAGACTGATCACCTAAATGACTTATAAATTTATAAAGAAATTTGAAACTCATCCAACTGATTCAAATTGAATAATCTGGATGAACATGGCTCGGTCCAAAAAATCTCGTTTTCGTATTAAAGATGTAAAATCTCGTTTTTCTATCTAAAATGTAAAATCTCGTTTTCCCGTCAAAAACATAAAAGGACAATTTTTGGGTTCACCCCTAGGGGTGAATTTCATTTTTTCGTAAAATCTCAATTTTTCATCAAAAACGTAAAATTTCGTTTCCCCGTAAAATCTCATTTTCTCGTCAAAAACATAAAATCTCGTTTTTCCGTCACAAACATTAAAATCTCGTTTTCCCGTTAAAATGTAAAATCTTGTTTTCCTGTCAAAAACGTAAAATCTTGTTTTTCCGTCAAAAAACGTAAAATCTCGTTTTCCCGTCAAAAACTTAAAATCTCCTTTTCCTGTCAAAAAACGTAAAATTCCGTTTCCCGTTAAAAACATAAAATCTCGATTTCCCGTCAAAAACGTAAAATCTAGTTTTCCCGTCAAAAAACTTAAAATCTTGTTTTCTCTTTAAAACGTAAAATTTCATTTTTCCGTCAAAAACGTAAAATCTAGTTTTTCCGTCAAAAAATTGTAAAATCTCGTTTTCCCGTTAAAACGTAAAATCTTGTTTTCCCGTCAAAAACGTAAAATCTCGTTTTCCTTTCAAAAAACATAAAATCTTGTTTTCTCATTAAAACGTAAAATCTTATTTTTCTGTCAAAAACGTAAAATTTCGTGATCCTGTCAAAAAACATAAAATCTTGTTTTCCCGTTAAAACATAAAATCTTGTTTTCCCGTCAAAAACAAAAAATTTCATTTTTCTTTTAAAAAAAGTAAATCTTGTTCAATAATTTTGATTAAATTAAGATTTTAATAATTTTGTTATTAAAAAATAAAAATAAAGATATATATATATATATATATTCAGATTAAAATGACCAAACAAATAAAGATTCATTGTTCATTTGTCAATTTCTCATTTAAATTTTTGTTTGTTTATTTGTTATATGCATCATTCAGATGATTCATCCAGATGAATCTCTTAAATGGATCATCTGGATGCAAATGACAAATGAGCAAACGAACATGGTCCAATACGAAGATAGAGATCCACGAATTGTATTCGCATTTGTTCATCTGATTTTGACATGAACAGAGCTCAAAAGAAAAAAAAAGGAAATCCAGTTCAAGATTCGATTGAACTAAGATCAGATTCGATCGGACATATCATTTGAAAGAAGAAAGAACAGAAAATAAATAAAATCAGAAAGAAATGAAATTATTTGTTGGAACCCAATATTAATAAGCATTTGGACTTGTAATATTGAGTTTGTGTGTGAATAAGAAATGAAGTTTAATAAGCAAATGTGCCTTATAAATTCATTTGATATTTGGATTTGAGCCTATGGAAATGAAATGTTCCTATTGGCTATAACTAAAAGTGGAAGTTTAGTGGAAGTCTATTTGTCCCACATTGCTCACCAAGAAGAAAAATCTCTTGTATATATATGGCCTTCTCACAATAAGGGTCAACAGCATTGTGGAAGTAAAAGGGCATTATGCAAAAACACCTACACGCGCCGCCGCCACCGCCGTCGCCGGTGCCGGTGCCGGGCTCGGGCTCGGGCTCGGGCTCAGGCTCAGGCTCGTTGCTCGTTGCTCGTTACTCGTTACTCGTTGCTCGCTGCATTTTTTAGTTGGGCTCTTTGGCTCTTGGGCTCTTGGGCTCTATATAGCTGGGTGTGGGTCGTGGGCTTCTTAGTTCCTGCAAAATATTTTTTGCATATTGAAAGGATAAATCTTAGAAAATAAAAGATTGCGTCCAGATAATAACGGAAGATTTCCGAATCCTTTTCCTTGCGGAAAAAGGAGAATATCTCGCGAATATTCCTTTTCGCCAAAGTTTATTCTTTGCGGATCAAGCTGAACCTTCCAGTATAAATAGACGCCCTCTTCTCTCATTCCAAATAATCGAATTCTCGAATACTCCAAACACACAGCAAATAATTCTTTCCAGCAAATCCTTCTCGTCTTAATATCGTAAGTGTCTCGAGAGCTACAGCGTAGTATAATCTCAGTTCGCAGATTCTATTACGGGTGTTGCGTAATAGTCTCATCACGGTTGTATCCTGGGATTCAAAAATCGCAACAAACCGTCACAGATTACGGGCGATTTATTGAGTTAAGGAAAGAGATCATAACTCGACTCCGTGTTTTTCGTCTCTTTTCAATCGATTTTCTAACTCTCGTTTTAATCTCTTACCTTAACATATTGTTTATAATATTGCTATTTTTGATTCGTAATTTCAATCGGATTTTCACGGTCCTACATGATTAACCTGCTGAAGGTTATCTCTATCGTCGTCGGCTTTCGGATGATTGGTGTTTCCTTGGGCTAAAGAAAATGAAATTTCTGCTAGTCAACTAAGGGAAGTCAACTTTATCAAAAACTAAGGGAAGTCAAGGTATAAGTCGAACGCTTAAAGTAAAAATCGATCCCAACATAAGACTTGGCTGATGTATTTTAGATATCATATAAAATTAGAAGCGAGTTCAGAATAAGTTTTGGAGGTTCCGAGTATTGACTTTCAGCTAATTAATTACCTCTTAATAAAAAATAAATATTTTTAATTAATTAATTTAGGGAAAACAACGTATTTCCCCCCACCAAGTTTCACATAGTAACCAATCCACACGATCTTTGAGGTTCGTCTTAAATCCCCACAGCAGTAAAGTTAAATACCAATTTCCCCTCAATTTCAAAGTTAAAAACATAAATAACCCTCCAAATAAAGTTAAATACGAATAAACACATAGACCATGATTTAGATCGGTTTACTGTTTACCGATAACTGACTTACCCAATGAATACAGAGATTTATCTAATTTAAACCCGATTTAACGCTTAAACCATAGATTGACCTGTAATCTAGACCCAATTAAAAATTTGACCCGCGAAAAAAAAACCCGGCTAAAACCCCGACACAAACCCGCGAAACCTCTCCCATGCTTTCATTTCCCCCAAATTGTGAAGAACCCTAAAACAAAAAAAAAACCAGAAACGCAATCGAAAACCCGAAATTGTAACCAAATCCTGAATCAAACTTCAATCTCGAGCAAACCCTAACTCCGAATCCACTTCACTTCAAACCGTAGCTGTCGATTTCTTCTGCAAATGTCGATAGTGGAGTGGCAAGCTGGGTATGATTCCGACGGTGAAGATCGCAGGGAGAGGAATGATTGGATGATTGAGGAAGCTGTAGCTGCTTTTGAGGATGAGCCATCTGTCAGGCACAATGTGTATCCGGATTTGGATGAAGAAGAAGCAGCTCAACGTAAAGCTCGGAGGCGCGACCATATCCGACGAGGCAATGGGAGTTTGTACCTCGGACAAGTCTTCATCAGTGGAATAGCATTCAAGGAAGGTTTCTTGGACTACGCCTTGAAGACTGGTTACAATATCAGCCAAAAAAGATATGACAAGACGAAGCTTGTGTTTAAGTGTTTAGGAGAGAACTGTACATGGCGAATTTACTGCTCTCGGAAAGGTGGATCGTCAATGTGGCAGGTAACGGTGTTTGAATCTAAAAATTGTTGTGTTCTGAATGGCATTTGCACGATGATGAAGGTGCCTGTGATTGCTCGCCTCTTTGTGGACAAGATTCGTGAAGAACCGGAGTACTTCATGCCAATGAAGATTGAAGAGTTGGTTATGGAGAAATGGAAGATCTCTGTTTCTCGGCCTCAATGTAAGCACACAAGGAACAAAGCTTTGGCATGGATTGAAAGAGAATATGAGGAACAGTTTGCACGCCTAATAGATTATGCAAAAGAGATTGAAGGTTCTAATCCGGATTCTTCAGTGGAGGTTGATTGCATTGTGAATGATCAAGGTCAGCATGTGTTTCAAAGGTTCTATGTATGTTTTGATAACCTGCAAAAGTCTTGGAAAGAGAACTGTAGGCCAATGTTAGGAGTGGATGGCTGTTTCTTAAAAACAGTTCACAAAGGTGAGTTGTTTGTGGCAAGTGGTAGAGAT
Source organism: Eutrema salsugineum (assembly GCF_000478725.1). Lineage (NCBI taxonomy): Eukaryota > Viridiplantae > Streptophyta > Magnoliopsida > Brassicales > Brassicaceae > Eutrema > Eutrema salsugineum. Next base: position 5,177,894 of record NW_006256414.1, on the reverse strand, counting down.
GCAGACAACCGAATCTACCATGTGGCATGGGCTGTAGTGCAGAAGGAGAATGCAGATAATTGGGATTGGTTCTTTTCTAAGATCAGAGATGATTTAGGACTACATGATGGAGATGGCTTTGTACTAATCTCTGATCGACAAAAGGTAAAATGGGTGGTTTAGTTATTGTTTAGTTCACTTCTATAGCTACTATATTGGTTTTTTTTTTGTAGGGATTGATCAGTGCCGTTCAGAGGATCCTGCCAAAGATTAAGCATAGAATGTGTACAGGACACATATACATGAACCTGAAGTCTCGGCATGGAAAAATCCAGAGTTGAAGGGGTTGATATGGCATCTAGCTTGGAGATACAATGAGCCAGATTTTAGAGAAAACTTGAACAAGATTGAGTTATATGATGAGGCATTGTACCGAGATTTGCTGAAAACAAAACCGGAGACATGGTGCAGGGCTTTTTACAAGCTCGGGTCTTACTGTGAGGATGTGGAGAATAATTCAGTGGAGTCATTCAACAACTCAATAGGTATGAATTGTTTTAGTTGGTTTCTTATGAATTGGTGATAGTTCATTTGTTTTAACTGTATTTTCATTGTTGTTTTCATTGTTTTTTGCCCTTGTTGTACTCAGGAAAAGCCAGGGATAAGGCTTTAGTGCCTATGCTAGAGACCATTGCAAGGTTGGCAATGGTTCGAATAGCCAAGAGATATTATAAAGCTTCTAACTATGATGGTTTCTGTACATCATATGTGAAGAAATACCTTGCAGAGTATCATGATGCAGCTTCAGGATGCTTTGTTTGGCCTTCAACTAACATGCAGTATGCTTGTTCACTCGATGGATGCACACACAGGGTTGACTTGGCGAATAGGACTTGTAGCTGCAGGAGACGGGAAATAACTGGAATCCCGTGTGAGCATGCATATGGTGTTATCTTGAAAAAAGGTCTTGAAGCTCAACACTATGTGTGCCATTGGTTTGGGACAGATAAGTGGAGAAGGCTGTATATAGATGGCATTGTCCCAGTTAGAGGTGCAAAGTTTTGGCCTAGAGGAGAAGAGCCATCGATTGTTCATCCTGAGATTCCAAATATGCCTGGTGGGAAGAAGGATAAGGATAAGGCAAAGGAAAAGGTTACAAAGCAAGATAAAAAGAGGAAGAGAGACAGGAATGAGTCTCCTACGAGGAGGGCAGACCCATTGGAGAAGAAGAGGGTCATGCATTGTGGTGTTTGTGGAGCTGCTGGTCACAACTCTCGCTGGCATAATAAGAAGAAGAAAGGTTCGACATCTGAGGTAAACTATGTGGTTCTTCTTTCTTTCTTATGACTTTTTTGATGTCTATGCTAATGTTATTTGTTCTTCTTTTTTTTGCAGGTCCCTTTACTTGAAGCATCATCTCAAGTTGAACCCTCACAAGGAATTCTCAGTCAAGTGGATTGAAAGTGAAGAATTTTCATGTTTTTAGATGCTTTTTCATGTTTATGGCTGTCTTTTTGGTACTCTAACAGCTTGTTCTCGGCTTTTCTTTTTGGTGCTTTATCAGTTTGTGTCGCGGCATCTATGTTATGGCTGTCTTTTTGGTATGCTATCAGCTTTTTTTTAACCTGTTTTATGTTAAGATCAGTTTTATTTTACTCTACTTATGGTCAGTTGTTTTAGTTATGAACCTCTTTTATGTTATGATCAGAAGCTTGTAATGAAACACAAAACAAAACAAGGTCTCAAAAAATACAAACAAGCTACCAAATACCAATGACAAACACAATCTCTACCACAAACACAATCTCTAGCCATAACAAGGTCTCAAAAACCAATGACAAACACAAAACACACATCATACATCAAGCTTGTTCTTCTTAAAGCATCAACCTACAAGTTTGGTACACCCAACAACAACAGTGGATCCTAAACAGATAACTAACATCATTTTCTTCATCTCATTTTTAGCTTCAGCTACAGCTTCGTCCACTCTTTGATCGCTTTCATTCTCTAGCTTCATTTGCAGCTCCTCAAACATTTTCTTAGCCACCTCCATTGTCCCATTCGTAATATCTGCCACGACTTGCTCCAGTTTTTCAGTTCTTACTGTCAATGCCTCAATCTCACTCAACAAAGCATCATCGACCCACTTGAAAATGTGGCTATCATTAGAAAGCTACAAAAAACAACACAATCACTAAACAATGAGAACTCGGAATCTTTAAAATGAGAATACGAGATATAGCTGTGTACCTTTTTCTCAATGGCAAATGCACATCGATAATATCTCCGGTATGGATTGGACTCGGACTTTGACATTTTCGCGATAATTGCTTCTCCACACCAGCACCTTTTCGGCACACCTGCATTTCTTCTTCTTTCCCGACCACCTGAGTTCACACTAGAAGCCCCAGAGTCGTTGTTGTTCATCGTAAAAGGAGTCTGGGTTTCAGAATTTTGATTTGGGAATTTTCGGGTTTTAGGGTTCTTCTCTCGATTTGGGGATTTTAAATCGATTTGGGGATTTCATAATATTACCGTTAGGAGATGGATCGGGTTATAGGAGCGGGTTTAGATTTTGGGTCAGGTTGATCGGGTCGTAAGATACCGTCTACAATCGAGCAACACGGTTTTACCTTCGGTTAAGCTCACAAACCAGTTAAATCAGGAGTAAGAGTTATTTATGTTTTTAACTTTGAAATTGGGATAAAATTGGTATTTAACTTTACCGCTGTGGGGATTTAAGACGAACCTCAAAGATCATGTGGATTGGTTACTATGTGAAACTTGGTGGGGGGAAATACGTCGTTTTCCTATTTTAAAAAATGCTTACCAAACATTAAAAAAGTGTGGACCTAATTTAATGTCGGCACCTAATTTGATATCGCTACATTCATTTGAAATTTTTTTTGAAACCCTAGCTATCATAAGTTATATAAATACAACCATTATATACATCGTCTAAATTGTGTTTGAAAATCCTAAGTACAATAATTTCTATTTTTTTTGTAGTGTTCATTGTTTTTGTAGCTACTTTTTTTCTCATTCATCGAATAACACCTCTAAAAATTCACATACAGGTGAGTTCATCTTTAACTACATTGACAGTTCGTGGTCCTTTGTTAATTATTAATAAAATTGTTTGTTTTTCTGATTATAGGTTGACCAAATTATTGGGAGTATTTAGTCCGTCTTCTATGTTCTTACGTTTGTTTCTTGAGTAACACATATCTATTCTTATGAGTCATGTTTTTGTATTTTTCGTTTTATCTATTTTGTTTGTTTTTTTTTAATACGTTAGCCATCATCTCTAGCTTTAATTTTGTGTTTTTTTTCTTATTGTTTTTTTTGTTTCTTTTCTTTTACTTTTTTTTTCTCTTGCAGGATTATTGTTTAGTGATCCAAGACCGCTGAAGTGTTTAACGGATCTATTGTTTGGTTAGGTTAGTACTTAATATTTATTTTTGTTTTGTAATTGATATGTTTGACGATATGCTTTTTTGTTGATTTTGTGATCACGTTTTTTTTAATCATCTACATTGTTTCTTTTTTTTTCGTAGATGTTCTTCCAGTTGTTAATATGTAAGTCTTTAGGGGTTTAGGGCTGGAGCTCGTAGCTCGGCAGCCTGTTATTTATTAAACGTAAATTTTTGTATAAAGCCCTACTCAATTGGTGTTTATAAATATATGTGTATTAATTTACCATTACGACATTACGAAACTCGGTTCTTCTTTGTTGATGTTGTACAGTTTTTCTAAATACATCTATTGTCGAGATGCCAAAAGGAAGAGTTTTGAGGTTATGTTCGTTCGTTACACCTTTGTTTTATAGATATGTTCATTTATGATTATGTTTGAGATGTCGATCCGGTGGTTTTGTTTGTGTATCCATCTTTTTTTTTCTTTTTCAGTTGATCATTTTGCTTTACACTTCACCATCATCCTGATCTGGAAAATCATTGTAACGAAAATCTTGCAGCAAAACCCAAGGTACGATTTCCAACAAGCTTAACACTGACCAGCAGACTTAGAGAGTAAAGATTCATCCCCATGATTGTTTTGCTTTTCACATTTAGTTTGCAGTTGTATCTTTTATTTCTTATACTCAAAAAAATTTCAAAACCAATATTCCATGAATCATGGCCATTAGATGATATAATTGATTATTGAATGTCTTTTTCCACACTCTTATTCTTCAACCACCTCAATGAAATCTTCCTTGTCTCTCTTTCCTATATGGGACACGATGGTCGTATGTCCTTATGGGACACGACATTGCCGCGTAAGTCCTTATTGACTAATCTTCCTTCTTTATAGAAGTGCTAATCCTTTTTGTATCATAATTCAGGGGCTTAGCCAATTCTCTGCTGAAGTGAGAGGTCTCTTGAGTGAAAAGAAGATTCTTAGCCCTTCTGTAAAGTCAAAAGGGTTTCTTGCGGTGTATGGTGACTCAGACCAGGTCCAGAAGAAGTGATATATAGTTCATGACTCAAATTTGAGCCAGTCTTCGTTTCAAGCTTTGCTTAGTGAATCCGAGGAAGAGTTCGGGTTCGATCATCCCATGGGTGGCTTGCTTAACGATCCCTTGTCCTGAAGATACCTTCATCAATGGGACTTCTGGTCTAAGGGAAGATTCTCTGAAAACAAGAAAAGACGAATATTAGTTAGCGCAAGTTAGAGATAAAGTTAATCAGGTTAACCTTCTTCCTTTTCCTTTATGAGAAAAGAGTTGTTCGGGAGATGAAATGTGAATGTCATTTTTATTGTGTAAGAATTAGTGCTGTCAATGAGAACTTTGTTCTAAGTAAGACATTTATAAGTGTCTTTCACTTGACCATTTTAGGAGAAAATTAAATATTCCAGTCGTTGAGAAAATCAATTGCATGCCTTCATCTAAGACAATGACGAGGACGAAGACAAAGACAAAGACAAAAACATATAAAAACTGGAAGAAAAATAAAAAAATGGATAGTATAAAATATAGAAGAAGGATTAGGATAAAAACATGTGAAAGATGAAAAAGATAAAAAAATCAGAAGAATAGGAATAAGAAGTTGGAAAAGTTAAAGACAAAAAAAAGAAACCGGCAATGAAGAAAATGAAGTAGAAGAATAAGAAAACGAGAAGATGATGTAGATGAAGTAGAAGAAGGTGAAAATAAGGAGAGAGACTAAGAAAAATCAGTAGAATATAAGAATTCAAGTAAGAAAAAGAATATGAAAGAGAGGATGGGGACGAAAAGGAGTAAAAATTGGAGAAAAAAAGAAAGTCCAAAATATGAATATGGTAAAAAAGTTAGAGACGATGAAAAATAAAAACAAAAATATATATCAGAAAGAAGGTAAATAAGAATAAAAATGTATATCAAAACGACAGTTTTCTTGTAGTGAATTTTGGAAGAGGGAGAGATGGAGAGAGAGAATGAGAGATAAGGGGCGAGATGGAGAACGAGAGATGGAAAGAGACAGAAGGGAGGAGAGAGAGAATGATAGGGAGAAATGGAGGGAGGGAGATAGGGATGGAAATGAGAAATAGAAAGGGGGGGGAGAGAGAGTTAAAGCTTTCTGGTACATGATTTCTGCAAAAAAGAGTTAAAGCTTCAGATTTTAAATTTTTAACCCCTAAATATCTGCAAGTGCTTAGATGTGCGCTGTAGTACTTATGGTATCGATCCACAGAGACTTAATTGTTTCAGTATGAATTCACGCTAATGCTTAAATCAAACTAGAATTAGACAGGGTTGGGTTTTGGTGTTGGTTGTCACTAAATCTAAACTAAAAAGCAAGTAAAAGGCAATTGAAAATGAATGCAAGTGAAATCAGGTGAAAATCGAATGAAAGTAGAATGCAAATCAAAGGCTGTAAACAATTAAAAACAAACGCTGGGCTCAAGGGTATCGCAAAGATTCATGGACTAAAGCTATGACGAAAATAAGTAAATGATAAAGGTAATCGACTACGTATGTTTTAGAACTCGAGGGACGAAAGTATGAATAACCTACTTTTGCAGCACTAAACAACTATCTCTCGAAACCCTGACCAGTAGGTTTCCACTCTGATCCTGGAAGGGAGTAGATGCAATAGTTTGAACAAGACTCATCAACATTCACAACTCATCTATAGATAGGTTTACACTCCTATAGTAGAATTGCTCGTTTCACCTAGGTCAGACAATCAATGAAAACTTTCGCAACATATCATATCTAGATCAAATTCTAAGTGGCCAGCAGAAAATCACGCAGTAAGAGTAAAGGTAAACCAAGAATATCTAGAAGATTATAAATCCTAAATTTATCGATTAATAGAAGAAGACACATGAAATTTCCTTTGAAAATTCCTTTAAACCCAACTGGGAAACTACTCAAATATATTGTAACAAAACATCCTAAACGTATTGAGATTGCTGGAAATTAAAAAGAACAAACAAGTAAAACGAAAAACAGAGTTGCAGGTGGAGGCGCGATGATGCTCTCCCTCGGAGGCTCCTCCTTCGAAAACGGCGGCCTCCTTAGGGTTCCTGAGGTACACACACGAAAATCTCTCTGTCTCTCTCTACGTCTGCGCCCCCCCCCCACCCCCCTTTAGAATGACCTAAAGAGGGTATTTATAGCTTCTGGAGTTGTCTTGGACACTTAGGGCTTCAAAAATAATAAAAGGAATCGACTTGGGCTTTTATTAGGTCGTCTGGGAAGTGAAAATTGTCTGGCCGCGGTCGCGGTGCTTGTACCCGTGGGGAAACATGAATTGGCCGTGGTCCCGGCTTGTGCTGTCTTCCGAGACTATATTTTCTGTCTTTTTTGCATCGAGAGTATCTGAAGATCTAACCGTTGGATTGTCTCCAAATCAAGTGCATTAGAAATCTGGTTGTATCTTCTATGTTGTATCAAATATTGGAGGTGATTAGACAGTGAGAAGGTTTTCATCGCTTGCCACACTTCTGACGGTCTGCATTTATCTAAAATTGCTCATTTGTTCCAAATTGCATATCTTGTGCTCAAGTTTTCTGAAAAATCTTTTGAAACTATAAAACATTGAAAACATTTTAAAAACCATTGAAAACAGAGTTGACACAATTGCATAAGACATCATTATGATCCATAAAAATGGTCAAAATACAGTGTTATCAACTCCCCCAGACTTTAACCTTTGTTTGTCCTCAAACAAAACATAGATCAAGCCAAGAAAGAATCTTTAAAAATCCACAGAAATTAAACAATATCTCAGTGACCGTCCTTCTAAACCATAACTTATTGTGGAACATCTATTTGGATCTAGTCTAGAAAATTCTCACAACAATACAAGTAAAACTAGTCCGTTAATCCGTCATGCAAAAATTTACACACTTAGATCTAACTTCTAGTCAACTAGCTCTCTACATTCATTAAGTATAATAGTGAGTTCTCATCGAAGACATTATTTCAGGATAGACGGCGTTTGGTATTAAGGGCTATTTAAGCGGTGGAGTTTAAGTGTTTTGGGTTACCTGAAGAATTTGGAGGATGCAAGATATTATGCAAAACCGCAAGAGAGAGTGGACCTGTTGATGTCCACAATTTTCAGTCACTTCTCGTTGCCAAATGTTGCATAATCCTTCCTCCTTGGTCGTAAACAGCTACTTCCCCCAGACTTAGATCTTTTTCGGGAATCAGAAAGATAATCTCTCTTAACTCCAAATAATCGAACCAAGGCTCGTCTCAAGGATAGAATTTGATCCTCCTAGACTCTTTATGGTTTACATTTCCTTTCCCTTCATTTTTTTCCGTTTTTTCTTCTCTTTTTTTTTTGAAGGGGAAACAACCTTTTATTAAGAGAGATAGTCTAAATGACGAAAATATACCAATGCTTTTCAGTTTTTCTGAGGCAAAACCAAGTGCTCTCCTTTGTTGAATCATTCCGGTGAAATCGCAGGTCTCTGTCTTCAGTGACTGAAGACCGCTTTGATCCTTTTTCTCTCCGACGCTTTTGCACATGTCTGCATATAGGGCAATGAAAAACAAGAATGCATGTGGTTGGAAAGTGGTTAGGTTAGGTGAGGAACTAGCTAAAGATGAACTAGCCATTCAGGATCAACAAAAAATGGTAAAAGGATAAAGGAGTCCTGAATGTATGATTCGTTTCCCTGATCTAATGCTTCAATGAGCAAGTTAAGTCAATTCCAAATAAGATGAGCTAGTATATCCTGTCAAAAAGAATCTCCATAAATAAAAGTCTGATAACACCTGATTTTGACCCATTTTCAGTATTGATTTTAAATGCTTTTTCAAAGGTTTTAATCAGTTTTAGGAACTTTTATTATGATTTCCATGTATGTGTAGTTTCAAGGTTCTTTTCAGGAAACTTAGGAAAAATGATGGCAAAATGAAAAAAATCCACTTTTTCATATCAGAGTCAAACCGTCAGAAGTTCAGCCTCAAATGAAGACTTTCTCACCCTCTGATCCAGCTCAAATTTGGATACAATCAAGACGAGACAACCAACTTTTCATAGCACTTTACATCACAAAGATCCAACGGTGGAATCAAAAGATACATGAAGAACAATTTGACCCAGTTCACCAGTCCCAGAAGACTTTCGCCCCCGGTGGACCTTAGGACGAGCCACAAGGCCCAACATCAAAGCCCACTTCGCCATTCTTCTTCAGGGAAGCCCTAAATGAGACCTGGAAGATCTTAAGACCTATAAATACATTTCTTAGCAGCCATAAACGGGTGTGTGCTCCTGTAGTGAGAATTTGAGCCACAAAACTCTGTTTTTCATGGAGATGGGGATTCTTCCCCAGATCCATCGTTCTATCTCCTTTCTATTCTATTAAATTTTCTGTTTAATTCTTTTGCATTCTTGTATGTCTTTTATCATTCCTTACATCATGTAGATTAGTCTCAAATTGTCAAGTTGTTTGAAGATATCGATAAGCATATATATCCATTAGGATTTCTATTGTTCTAAACCATATTCTGGATATCATCTCTTCTAAGTTGTTCATAAAGCATGAGAGTAGATTCATGACCTATTCTCTGAGCCTAGGACCGATCAGAACCACAAGAGTGTTATATAAGATCATCAGTACCTAGCTTCAGAAGAACATAGTCCCTATAGGAGTCGAAAGCTACCTATAGAGAAGATGTGAGCAAACGAATTCAATGTCTAATGCATGATCTAAAGTTTAGCATGAGAGCAAGAGTTAATTGCTAGATCTAAGTGATTAGTGGATTAAGGTGACGAGAGTTGGTTAATCATACATATGTCTATTCTAGTTCCATGCAGATTCCCATAAACAGATGAAGATAAATCGCCTGGAAGCTAATTGGAAATGCCATCATACATCGATTAGAGTAAACTGGAGAAGTCTAAGTCGCACCCTATGAGTTTAAGAGTCTTTAGTTTGAGTCGATATGCTTTAGATACTCTTCTAACAATTCATCCTGCATTGCATTTTAGTCTTGTGAATATTAAATTAGGTTTAGTTTAGGATCTTAACCAAAAACCTCAAAACTTTTATTGGTTTATGACTTTGCTTATTTCCCAGTTTGTTGTTTCTCACAGATTAGACATCTTTCCTGTGGATCGACACCCTAAGTCCTACAATGTACATCTGTACACTTGCAGACACTAGAGTTTTATAAATCTAAAACTTTTGAAGGACCAATGGGCTTGTTAAAAAAAACCCTAGGCCCGCAAGCCCATCAAGTTTTTGGCACCGTTGTCGGGGAAGATTTTAGTCTCTGGAGGTCTAAACCTGGGAGGTTGAAGCTGCAGAAAACTATATATATGTCGAGTTTCTGCCAAAGTAACATAGGAAGTAAATCAAATTCATAAACACCCTAACTTTTTTTTTTCTGCTTATTCTTTCTTCTGTTTGTCCTAGTTTCAGAAACCTTTGAAGCATGGATCATCCAAGAAGAAATCCTAATCTCAAGCGAAGGTCTTGCAACCTGTGTGAAGCTCCATGCGCATGTGAATCACCCTCCAGGCGTGATGTTGATCATCATCTTCGGAACCCTAATCCGAACCACCACCATGGAGACTCGCGACCTCCACACAATCGAGATGAGCCCTAATCGCCACACCTGGTGAATCGTCGACCATCTCATCCTCTTCCTCATCAGATTCTGCACCAGAACTATGAGAACAATCGACTTAACATCCTGATTAATCGATTGGAAGCCAAGCTGAATCAGTTCCTTGCCTCCCAAGCCATCATCGATGCTGCCCTGAAAACAAGGATAGACGACATAATCATCAACCTTAACAAAAGGTTTGGTGATCTCTGAGCATGTGAAGACACTGGAGGATCAGAGAACCAAAGCTAATGACGAGTTGGATCAGAGAATAGAGTCTGTCAGGGAAGAACAAGACAAAAACAAGTTCAACATTTGGCAGAATGAAAGGGAGCAGCAAACCCTAACATTTAAGATCGATGAATTGGATAAGGAGCTGAACGAGTGCAAAAGCCAGACCTACGACTACACATTGGAGCTGTGGCAAGGCGTAGCAAAGGTTGAAAACAAGACAGAAGAGCTTGATGCTACTTTAGACAAAGTTGTCTATGCTTTAGATGAAGTAGAAGAGAAAGTTGAAAAAATTTCTAAACATCATAAGGAGTATGATCTGAACTCCGGAATCAATGATTTGGATACCCAAGACATGTCTGACAACCACTGGAAGCAAGAAAACAACAATGGAGAAGAAGAGATTGAAGAAGCAAGCATGGAGAGCCGGAGGAAGCTGACCGCGGCTGCGAGCACTTCACCCGCAGCCAGAGCCACTTCCACCGCGGCTCCGAGCTCCTCACCCGTGGTGGAGCATGATTTCTCAGATTGGGACAACTTCCAACCTCTTTCTGAAACCTATTCAACTGAAGACCTAGCTCATGTGACCAGATCTAGGTTGTTTGATCAAGCTGTCTTCTCAATCACTGCACAAGCATCAAAGAAAAAGGAGGAATCCAACACTTATGCATCTTGCAACATGGTTTACACTTGTGACAATGAGCTTTAAGTGTAATTATCGTGCCAGTGAATATTGTTCGTAGAACAATGTTACCATGGTTGCAAGAGACATGGTCGCTGGTTCAAACTTCTTGAACTTGGTCGAAAAAGGATGTTCCACGGCTGATCTCTATGAAATCGTGGTGTTTTTTTCTTCTCCGGTCTATGATCTTTGCGCGTCTTTTAGTTGTTCTTCTTTGTAAAAACCTGAAATTAAATGAAACGAAAGCAAAGCAGTAAAATAGAAAAATAAAGGTCAAAGGGAAATAAATAAAATACCAAGTGGGTTACCTCCCACTAAGCGCTTGTTTTAAGTTGTTAGCTTGACATTTTCGCTCAATTAGACTTTTCCGGGGTCGTGACACTCCCTGATCTCTTTCTTGGCCGATGATGGATCAATCAAAAGCATCACTTCTCTCTCGTCTTCTATTTCTTCTACCAGATATGGCTTGACACGTTGTCCATTTACTGTAAATGAATTTCCGGTTTCGTCCCATAGGACAATAGCTCCGTATGGTTTGAATTCCTTTATCGTGAAGGGTCCATACCATCTTGAACGTAATTTTCCTGGGAAAAGCTTAAGACGAGAATTGAAAAGAAGAACTTTATCGTTAGGAGCAAAATTTCGATGAATAATCTTCTTATTATGATATGTTATAGTCTTCTATTTGTAGATCTTCAAGTTTTTGTAAGGATTGTGTCAGATTTCTTCTAACTCGTGGAATTTAAGTAGTCTTCTTTCTCCAGCTGTTTTCAAGTTCATGTTCATCTTCTTAATAGCCCATTGCGCTTTATACTCGAGTTTTAATGGAAGGTGACATGTTTTTCCATAAACTAGGTTGAATGGTGTTGTTCTTAATGGTGTCTTAAAAGCTGTTAGATATGCCCATAATGCATCGTCAAGCTTGGTAGACTAGTCCTTGCGATGTACTGCAGTTGTTTTCTGCAAAATCGACTTGATTTCTCTATTTGAGATTTCTACTTGACCGCTAGTTTGGGGATGGTATGGAGAAACAACTTTATGTGTAACTCCATTCTTTCTAAGAAGATTTTTGAAAACCTTGTTGATGAAATGTGATCCTCTGTCGCTTTTCATAATTCTGGGAACTCCAAAACGCGGGAATATTACATATTTAAACAGTTTCATGACGACTTTCGCATCGTTGGTGGGACTAGCAACTGCTTCAACCCACTTAGAGACGTAGTCTACTGCTACCAAGATGTATTGGTTTCTGAAAGAACTCGGAAATGGTCCCATAAGATCTATTCCCCAGACATCGAAAAGTTTGATTTCGAGGATAAATTTTTGAGGCATCTCATTCCTTTTGCTTATGTTACCCATCTTTTGGCATTTATCGCATCGCGATATATAAGCTTGAGTATCTTTGAACAAAGTAGGCCACCAAAACTCTGTTTGTAAGATCTTTGAAACAGTTTTGAAAGTTGCAAAATGTCCAGCATAAGACGAGCCATGGCATCCGAATAAGATTACTTCCATCTCTTCTTCAGCCACGCATCTTCGGAATAACCCATTAACACATCTCTTGTAGAGATAAGGTTCGTCCCAAAAATAATGTCTTACGTCTCGCAGAAACTTCTTTTTCCTATCAAGTATGAAGTGTTTCGACCCATTTCTCTTACTCTTGCTTTCTCTCTCTCTCTCTCCCTCCCTATCTCCCTCTCTTCCCATCCCTCCTTCTCATTCTCTCTACCTCTCTTTTCATCCCTCCTTATCACTCCTTGTCTCTCCCTTTACCTATTTCTCTTCCTCTCTTTCCCCCTCCCTCTCAGTCCCTCCCTATCTCTCTCATTCTTTCCCTCTCCCTATATCTCTCTTTCCCTACCCTTTTCTCTTTCTCCAACCTGGCCTCCATCTCTCTCTCTCTCTCTCTCTCTCTCTCTCTCTATCTTTATCTTTATCTCTCTATTGATGTCTGATTCCATCTTCATCTCTACCACTGCTTTAACCAAGTCATTACTCAGTAAGTCAGAGACAAGTCACCTTCTCCTCATCATCTTCCTCTTTCGACTTTTTCTTCTTTCTTCATTGCCTTTCATCTTTCTTTGTCACTGCGGACTTCATCTTATTTGGTTTACATTAGTCTTTTATATTCAATTAAATAACTGTACCTAAACTTTAACTGTCTCTCTCTGTCCTTCCCTCTGTCTCTCCCTATCTTTCTCTCTCTCCTTCTCTCTCTTTCAATCTTTCTCTCTAACTATGTCCTTTCCTCCCTCATCCTAAATTGTATATATCATACGATTTAGACAACTACATTTAAAGTACGAAATGTTTTTAATTTTTTTAAAAAATTAGGAACACAAAAGAAACGAACTAACAGAGATTTAATAACAATAGACTACGTCTTGGTAGCAGTAGACTACGTCTCTAAGTGGGTTGAAGCAGTCGCTAGTCCCACCAACAATGCAAAAGTCGTCATGAAGACTAAGGTATAAATGCATCGCATATCACAAATCAGGAAGTTCATGACTAATTTCGGATTTATAATGTTCTTCATATGAAATATTCAAAATTAGATGTGTTTGATGCAATTTTATATGAAATCTACTAAAAATCACTAATCAACCTAAATTTAACAATTCTAGACAATAGAGCTTCTCTAAATTCGATTTTCTCCTAAGTGTTACAGATCTCAGATTTTAAAAACTCAAATTCATAGCAGCTAGGTGTTAAAATATGAAATTAAACTACCCAGAAGTCTACTCCTAAGCTCAATAGCTATCTCTAATTATCCTAAGGTGAATTTCTACTGAATCTAAAGAAACATAAAATTGAGTTCATATGAAAAAGTGAAGAATTTGGATCCATGAGAAAAGTGTGAGATAATGATAGATTTGAAATCTCCTTTGAAAAAGAGTGAGATAGGGTCGAAAATATGAATGGAAATCAACAGATTTGATAACTGGTCTTTTCTCAAAATCTCCAAGCTTGTTGGGGAAGATGAAGAGAAAGATCATTTTTGACGCAAAAATCCTCTTTTCTCTTTTAAAATGTTGTTTTTCTAGGAAAAAAAATTATTTTTAAAAGTTTATAAGACTTACCTAGCATGTGGCCCACGAAAATTCATTCCATAATTGGTCTAACCGGAGAGTTTCTTTTGCAAATATCGATAAGGACATCTTCTATGAATCTACACCTTTTAAGAGCAAAGGAGGAAAGTATAAAGCTCAGGCATTTGAACCAGAAGAACTCTGGAGTGATGAAGAACTTGCAAGACAGAACAGGAGGATTTCGAAAAAAACTTGTCTTAGGACAAGATCTAATTTGAGCTAAAGACTATAAACCAAGACGCTTGATGGGAGGCAACCCATTTAGTATTTGTTTTTTTTGTTTAACTTTCTTTTTCTATTAAAGTTTTGCTTTTCTTATTTTCGACAAGCCTTAGTACGCATCTAAAAAAAAAGAGAAGAAAAAGAACTGACCGCGGCCAAAGGAGGTTCAGTCATGGCCAGCAAGAGTTCTACCGCGACCGCAACACCCTGAACCGCGGCCAGCACCAATCCGGCTACCCTTGGCCACTTCCACCTCTACCTTGATTCAACTCAGTCCAAATTTGATCAAACACCACTCCACATCAAGCACCATCCACCATTCACTATCCTACCACCTCCACAACCACCTCACAATCCATCACCAACACCAGGTAAGTTTTCTTTTCCTCTATCTTTTTAAATTTTCACATACTATATTTCTCATCCTTGCCTGATTTATTTCACACTGGGGGCAGTGTGATTTAAGTCTGGGGGAGGATTCAATCCCTTACTGACCACTTTTTGTTGCATGAGCCTTTGCATTTTGCATTTTTCTTAAAAAATTTCACTTTTTCTGTTTTCTTAAAACTTTTCAAAATTCTTTTGAGTTTCAAAAAGT
>NW_006256414.1:5128427-5162936 GCF_000478725.1 Eutrema salsugineum | reverse complement strand
TCGATGATGATAACCAACCTTTTCAATTCTACACCATCAGCTCATAAAAAGCTCTTTCAAAAAGTTTTAGTACTAGACTAGGCGGTAGCTAGAGTACTTGCACTACGAAATCCCACCAGAGAACTTCTATTCATGGAGATCTTTTCTGACATGATATACTAGCTCATTTTACTTGGACTTAATCTTGACATCTAATAAATCCATCCTCTCTTGATGTTTTGCATAATATCCTGCTTCTCCAGAGATAAAGGTAACCCTAAACACATAAAACCTCACCCCTTAAAAGCCCTTTGAATACCTAACCTAGAATGCCTTGTTTACTATTCTTTTGATGAGAACCATAGGGACTTTTAATGAATTTTAAGAGCTAGTTGGATGGAAGTTAGATCTAAGTGTGCATGACGGATCAACGCACTAGTTATGCTTGTATTTTGGTGAGAATTTTCTAAGCTATACCCGATTGGAGCATGATGATTAATTTTAGTCTAGAAGTCTACTCTCATGCAATATGAACAACTTAGAAGAGATGAGATCCAGAATATGGTCTAGAAACTTAGAAATCCTAATAGATATGTATACATATCGAAAACTTCTTCAAACAACTTGACTCTATGGGATGATGCAATGGATGATAAAAGACATAAAAGAATGCAAAAGATGAAACAGAAAAGTTAATAAGATAGAAAGGAGAAAGAACAATGGATCTGGGAAAGAATTCCCATCTCCATTGCCTAACCCTAGAAAAACAAAGTTTGGTGGCTCAAAATCTCATTATAGGAGTACACACCTATTTAAGACTGCTAAGAATTATATTTATAGGTCCTAGGGTCTTTCAGGTCTCATTTCGAGTTAAATATAAATATATATATATATATATATATTTTATAATAACAGTCATTTTTAATTAATAGAATAATCGAATTAGAATTATATTTTTATGATTATAGTCATGATAATACTAGAAAAAAAAATTAAAAAATAACAAATTATAATTAAACAAAAAAATAAATCTTTATCATTTATTAGAAAAATTATACCTATAAAAAAACATATATTACATTACAAATTTTGACTAAAAAAATGATGTGGGTAAAATCTAGTCTTCTATATTAAAACAGAAACATGTTTTGTGTCCAAACAAATATTTTTTATTTTTTTACTATTTTAATTTTAAATATCTACCATTTCTGTTACCAAACAAAAATTTAAGTTTTATTTACCTGTTTTCTATATTTCAAAAATTAATAAAATAACATATTTGAATTTTTTATTTAAAAATAATTTCAAAAAATTTTAAATTTTAATTTAATGAGTTTAGATTTTCTTAGACATATTTAGGATTAATTAGCAAAATTAGAAAAATCAGTTGTTTATCATGAGCAAGGATTTAGCGTTTTCTTTCCGTATCTAAGAAAAACAAACAATATTTGACCAATGGTATAACGTGCACGGTCTTACTTTATTTTCTTCTTTTTCTTTGTATCAGTTGCTTAGCAGTTAGCACGATCTTATTTTTATTTTGTTTGCTTAGAACTATGTCCGGCCTTTTTAATGTATTTCTTTATTTGTCAATTGCTTAGCTGTTACTAGTAGCTCGTTCTTATTTGAGATTGTTGATAACTAAAGAGCAAGCATCTCTTTTCTTCCTACAGGGGGACGACGCGAGAGCTACTTATCTCCTTCGAAAGGTTAGTTATTTTTCTTTTAATTGTTATCTGTTTTATTCTTTTCATAGTAATTTATCTGTTCACGGTGAACAATATTCTTCGACCGCTACCATTAGTCCTAAATGTTTAGTAAACGTTAAAAAAGCTTTCAAAATTTTGAAATATTTTTCAATAATTTTTTTTTACTATATTTAGTGAATTTATAGGCACCATTTGAAAATCGATTTTCAAATAATATTTTTACTATATATTTTATTTTAAAATTAAACAAAGGCAAAACTTTTTTACAGTATATGTGATTTTTTTGTTTTATTTGTGTTGGAGATTTAAGTGTTACAGTTATTTTATTCAACTATTGTAATTCTTGAATTTATGGTCATTTACTAAATATTGCAATTTTTGAGTTCATAACTATTTTACTAAATATTGCAACTCTTGAATTATGGTTTAATTTTATTAGAATATTGTAACTGTGGGATTAGTACCTCTTAGAACTCTATAAAAGATTGAAAAAATCTTTAGAAAGAAATACTATAACAAACATAATAAGAAAACAACACAAAAACAAAGCTTTTAAAACTCTTTTTTGTAACTATCTTATTCTAGAACAAGAAGAAACTTTCTTTTTTTATCCTACTAAGGATTTCGTGTAACCCAAAGTGATAAGGGTTGAAATAATCTTTAATAATATTGTAGTTAAACTATGGCTAGTGCATCGGTGCGTGAGATGACGTTGAAGTTTGGAAAGTTGGAAAAGTTTGAGGTAATAGATTTTAGAGGATAGCAAAAGAAAATGCATTTTTCTCCCCCACAAAGCTTAACATAACGTAATATCTAAGCATGCGAATGCCTACCATGACAGAGAATTCATAGAACGAGTCTTTAGAAGAGACAAGGAAGCAATTTAAATGGGAGAATGATGATCACATATGTTGTGGCCATATTCTCAACAGCATGTCGGATCCACTCTTTGATGTTGAGTCTGCAAAGGAGTTGTGGGATTGGTGGGCCTCAGGGGTCGTAGGTCCCGGAGTTTTAAATTTATAAAATCCTAATATCTGAAAGTGCACAGATGTACGTTGCAGGACTTAAGGTGTCGATCCATAGGGAAGGTGTCTAATCTGCAAGGAAACACCAAACTGGGATAGTAAGCGAGTCATAAACTCATAGGGGCTTAGGATTTTTGGTTACGGGAACTAAAACTAATCATAATCTAATATCTACGAGAAAATAAATGCAATGCAAATGAGTTGCTAAAGAAATATTTAAAAGGTGTTCGACTCAAACTAAGAACCTAGACTCATAGGGGGCGATTTAGACTTCTCCAGTTTATCCTAATCGATGTCTAAGCATTTCCAATTAGTCTCCGGGCGATTTATCCTTATCTATTTCCAGTATCTTCTCTGAACTAGAATAGACACATGTATGGCTAACCAACTCTCGTCACCTTAAGCAATTAATCACTTAATACGACAATTAAATCTCGCTCTCATGGCGTAAATAAGATCATGCAATCACAACTGAATTCGTTTGCTCACATCTTCTCTACAGGTAGGTTTCGACTCCTGTAGTGACTATGTTCTTCTGAAGCTAGGTACGGATGATCTGATACAGCACTCTCGTGGCTCTGATCGATCATAGGCTCAGGATTAGGTCATTAATCTAACCTCATGCAGTATAAACAACTTAGAAGAGAGGAGATCTAGAATATGGCTTAGAAACCTAGAAATTCTAATCGAACATGTATCCTTCAAAACTCTTTAGAAACTTGACTCTCTGGGACTAATATAACATGATGCAGGAAATGATAAGAGACATGAAAGATGCATAAAAATGGAATGGAAAAGCTAAATAGATAAAAATGAGAAAGAACAATGGTTCAGGGGAAGAATCCTTATCTTCATCGCCTAACCCTAAAATAACAAAGTTTGGTGGCCCAAAAACTCATTACAGAAGCACACACCCGATTAGAACTGCTAAGAAATGTATTTTTAGCTCATAAGGTCTTCCAGGTCTCATTTAGGGCTTCTCTGAAGAGAAATGACGAAATGGGCTTTGATGTTGGGCCTTGTGGCTCGGCATAGGTCCACCGCGGGTGGGAGTCCTCCGAGGCAATGGAATGCACTTTTGCTGCGGGTGAGAGTCTTTCGGGACTGGTGAATTTGATCAACTTGCTCTTCATGTATCTTTTGATTGCATCGTTGGATTGTCCTGATGTAAAGTGCTATGGAAAGCTTGTTGTCTCCTCTTGAATGCCTCCAAAATTGAGCTGGATCAGACGGTGAGAAAGTCTTCATATAGGGCTGGACTTCTAACGGTCTGACTCTGAGCTGAAAATGTGGATTTCTTCCATTTTGCCATGTTTTTCCTAAGTTTCCTGAAAAAGCCTTGAATCTACAAACATAGAGAAATCATATAAAAGTTTCTAAAACTGATTAAAACCTTTGAAAAAAGCATTTGAATCAATGGTGAAAAATAGGTACAAATACAGTGTTATCAGGGATGCGTTGGAATCAAAGTACATGGCCGGGGATGCTTCTAGGAAGAACTTCTTTTTGAGTAATTTTAATAATTACAAGATGTTTGATTCTAGGTGGGTTATGGAGCAGTACAGTGAATTATTTTGTATCCTAGGGAAATTCACCCAACATAACATGAATCCATCTTGGTGTTTAGTATCATCGAGAAGTTACCACTTTCATGAAAATATTTCATACACATGTTGAAACACAAAAAAAAATAGTTGTCTCTTATACAACTTGGTAGTGCGTATAGAGAAATCTCAGAGGGCGCAAGAGGGAGTAAAACCTAAAGATAAAGAGGTTGGTACTTCTTACATGAATATGAATATGATGGAAGAAAGTGGGAGTACTAAGGAAAATAACGAGAAGAAACGCTCCATCAATAACAACACTAACGGAAGATCTAACAAAAAGATTAAGAGCATAATTTTCAGGTTGCAAAGAATAAAATAGAATGGGAAAAAATCATCCAAGACAAGTGTCTAAAAACCAAGGCCTATCTTCTCTCAAGGTCAAATTTCTGTTTTTGATTCTTATTCAAATGTGAATTTTGTATCAAAACTTTATGAGGCATTTTATGTGCAAGATGATGAAGTATCGTGGTGGGTTGACTCGGGTGCAACAACACATTTTTGCAAGGATCGTGGCTGGTTCAAGTTTTAGAACCGGTTCAAGTCATATGAACCGGTTCAAGATGGATAAATACTTCTTATGGGCAACGAGTCAGCCACTCCTATCCTAGGCTGTGGACAAGTAATGTTAGGATTTGGTTCTAGAAAACAATTTTATCTAACGGATATACTTCATGTACCTAGAACTAGGAATAATTAGTCTCTCATAGTGTTTTAAATAAGTCTAGATTTCAACAAGTCTATGGATCTGATAACTATATCTTATCGAAGTGTAGTGAATTTGTTGGATTCGGATATTTATGTAATGGCATGCTTATGCTTAATATTAATAAAGTTATCAATTCTATTTATATGACATGTTCTAGTAAAATAGAGATTTCTTTATGGCATCAAGATTAGATCATTTAGATTATAAGTGTATGATTGAAATGTCTAAAAAAAAATTAATTCCTAATCCTGATATGAATATAGAGAAATTTAGTAGTTTTGTTGGAAATCAATCCAAAATCTCCATTTGAAGTTTAGACAAAGAGTATCTTATATATAAGTTATGTCCAATAGTGATTAGTATGAGGCCTTTAGAAAAGAGCCCAAAAACAAATCTGTGCGGTTTTTGCTAGTTGGACCCAAAGCGGACAATATCATACTAATGGAGAGTTGGACATGGACTTGAAATGCCCAACAATTATTATAAGAGCCAATTATAAAAAGATGGACCTAGAAAATTGGGTGTGGGCTGGATGTGTGTTGTGGGAGGGAGAGCCCTCAATGTGACCTTGCGATTAGGGGGTGCTAGTTCTTATTAGGGGGTGCCGGTTCCTTGTGTTGAATGTTTTCCCAACAGTTGTGCAAGGGTTAGGTGAAGATTTCCATTGCTGCGTAGTGCAGCACAAGATGGGTGCCATGTTTTGTTGGAGATTGGAGGTCAAGAGTCTGTGTGATCCTTGGTTTGAGGGAAGGATTGTTGAGAATCAATCCAAGATCCCACATGTAAAGTTTAGACAAAGAGTGTCTAATATAAAAATTATGTCCAGTAGTGATTAGTATGAGGCTTTTTGGCAAGAACCCCAAAAACAAATCCGTGCATGCTTTGCTATTTGGACCCAAAGCGGATAATATCATACAAATGGAGAGTTGAAAATGGACATAGAACAAAAGTTACACTAGATTACATCCACTATTATTGTGGTTTTGGAAAGCTTCACTGCAACAGTTTCCCACAACTGTTCATAGAACAAAAGGTACGCTAAATTACATCCACTCAGATTGTTGGGGTCCATCTCAAGTGAAGTCTTTGGGAGGTCACAGATAATTTTGTCTATGATTGATAATATTGTATCATTAAAAAGAAGATTTTAAGAACTTCAAGCAGTGGAAAGTCCTAGTGGAAAATCAAAATGGGAAGAAGCTCAAGAGGTTGCAAACTGATAATGGTCTGGAATTCTGTTCATTTGAGTTCATTCAGTTTTGTAAGGATTAAAGTGTTGCCCGTCATCCCACAGTCAGAGATACACCTCAACATAATGGTGTAGCTGAATGGAGAATCAGAAGTTGCTGAAGAGAGAGAGGTGTATGCTCTCTAATACTGGTTTAGAAAGAAGGTATGGGCTGAAACAG
Organism: Eutrema salsugineum; assembly: GCF_000478725.1. Lineage (NCBI taxonomy): Eukaryota > Viridiplantae > Streptophyta > Magnoliopsida > Brassicales > Brassicaceae > Eutrema > Eutrema salsugineum. The sequence goes on along the minus strand of NW_006256414.1, from coordinate 5,156,498 downwards.
CAAATACAGCTTGCTACCTGATAAATTATGGACTACACAGAAGTATAATGTGCAAAACGCCAATTGAAATATGATCAGATAAATCTTCTGATTACTCAGACTTGAAATTTTTTGGTTGCATGGTTTATTATCATGTGAGTGAAAGTAAACTAGAGCCAAGATCAATAAAGGGAGTGTTTGTGGACTATGGAGATGGAGCCAAGGGATACTGAATCTGGTCTCTGTCAGAAAAGAGATTTATTCAAAGTAGGAACGTAGTTTTTGATGAAAGTTCTATGCTCAGATGCTCAGTTAAGCCTAAAACTGTTGCAGATAATGGTAGTGTTGACAAGCAGGTGGAGCAGTAGGTTGGTCATGAAGATAGTGATTTGCAGCAACACGAAGAGAGTTAAGAATGGCAAGTATAAGATGTTCAGCCAGAATCTACTGTATCAGAAACTCAACCATCTGAAACTACAATATGTAGTATTGCCAATTATCGACCGAAGAAGATTGGAGTTGGACCACCAGTGAGATATGGTTTTAAGAATATGGAAGGAATTGCACTACAGGTTGTAGAAGAAATGGATACTTATGAGCCATCCACTTATAGAGAAGTTGTTTTGGATATTGATGCTAAGACATAGTTTGCTGCAATGGGAGATGAGATGGAGTCGTTTGATAAAATTCCTACATATGATCTGGTCACACAACAAACAGGGAGAAAGGTTGTTACGTGCAAATGGATCCTCAAAATAAAAGAAAGAATATCAACTATAAAAGGAGTCAAGTATAAAGGATGGATTGTTGCTAGAGGTTTCAGTCAAAGAGAAAGGATAGACTATAACAAGATTTTCTCACCAGTGGTCAGACACACTTCTATCAGAAAGCTGCTATCATAATGACGCATCAAAATCTGGAACTTGAACAACTTGAACTGAAGACAGCTTTCCTTCATGGAGAGTTAAAAAAAAAGAGATATACATGAATCAGCCACAGGGTTTTAAAGTGCCAAGCAAGGAAGACTATGTGTGCAAATTAAAAAAATCTTTGTATGAGATTTAGTAGTCTCTCAAGCAGTGGTATAAGAGATTTGACAGCTATATGAATAGTTGGAATACATCATAATTCCTTATGATTATTATGTCTACTACAGAAAGCTAAAAGATGAATCATATATTTATCTGGTGCTTTATATGGATGACATGCTGACAGCTTCAATAAAGATATATGATGTTCAGAAGCTGAAAGATCTGCTTAGTTCTGAGTTTGAGATGAAAGATTTGAGTGTAGCAAAGAATATTCTAGAAATGGAGATCTATAGAGATAGAATACAGAAGAAGTTTTTCTTGTCACAGAATATCTACATCGAAAAGATACTGGCAAGGTCTAAAATGTCTTTGGCTAAGCTCTCACCATGTTTGCTTCTTAATCTGAAGAGGAAAAAGAGTACATGTCTTGAGTTTCTTATGCTAGCGATGTAGGAAGTTTGATCTATACTATGCTCTGTACAAGATCAGATATTGCACATGTAGTCAATGTTGTTAGCAGGTTCATGAGACAACTAGGAGAGGAATATTGGACAGTTGTGAAGAGAATTTTTTGGTAGCTTGGAGGTACATCTGATGTTGGTCTCATCTATAGGGGTGAGCGTTCGTGTCAAGTTACAGGCTATTCTGATTCTAATTATGCTGGCTACGTGTTTACCTTAATTAGCTGACTCTGTTATTAGCAGGAAAACAACTTTGCAACCTACAATGACTTCGTCTACTACTGAAGCAGAGTACATGATTTTGACAAAAGCAGCAAAAGTAGGTATCTGGTTGAAGAGTCTGGTTAGTGATCTTGTTTTGTATCATGATCAGGCTACAGTGTACTGTGACAGTTTAAGTGCAATTTGTTAAGCCAAAGATCAAGTTCTTCATGAAAGAACCAAGCATATTGATGTAAATTATCATTTCCTGAGAGGTGAGAAGAAGATTAATGTGAAGAAGCTTGTGATTGCTAATAACCCTGCTGATATGTTCACAAACCCAGTTTCTCATAGCAAGTTTAACCATTGTTTGGACTTATTGAACATCACAAGATGTTAGTCTGGCCCTAAGGGGTGTCTAGACCCAAGGAGCGTTTGGTCCAAGAGGACATCTGAGGCAAAAGAGAAGTCTGATACATCTAGCATTGAAACAGTGCCCCTGGTACACATGTTTGGAGGATTCAAGTCAAGGTGAAGATTTGTTGAATATGCTGTGAATCAGTTTGGGTCAAGGAGTTTAGGCTGAATCCATTTAAGGATTGAATTAAGGGTTTCCCTATAAATACTATTATTCATCTCACCCTCTATTGTATTATTGAGAAAAGTTCTATTTTCTCTGAAAAATAAATCAGTCTCTTTTGCTTGTGGACATAGCCAATACATTGGTGAACCACATTAAATTTTGTGGTGCTTGGACTTATACATAGTGATCTATGTGACTTGCATGCTACACCATCTTTAGAAAATAAGAAGTATTTCATCACATTCATTAATGATCATACCTTTTTTGTTATGTATATTTATTGTATGCTAAAGATGAGGTCCTAGATAAATTTAAGGTTTATAAAAATGAGGTTGAATTATAACAAAATGGCTTAATTAAGGTATTACGTACTGATAGAGGTGGGGAGTATTATGATCCTGCGTATTTCCAATCCCTAGGCATTATACATGAGACTACAGCTCCGTATACACCACAACAAAATGGTGCATTTGAGAGGAAAAACGCTCCTAAAGGAAATTGTTAATTCCATGTTATCATACTCGGGATTAAGTGACGGATTTTGGGGTGGAGCCAAGTTAACCGTGTGGTATTTATTAAATAGGATTCCTAAGAAAAATCACAAAGTTACCCGATATGAGCTTTAGTACAAAAAAAAAAACCAAACGAGAACTATCTTTGAGTTTAGGATAATAAGGCGGTCGTTAGACTACCCCAACCCAAGATTAAAACTTTTGGGGGAAAGAGGTATTGATTGCAATTTTATTAGATATACTGAGAATTCCAAGGCTTATAGGTTTAATGTCAGAGAATTTAGTGATTATATCGTTTCATGTTGTAATTGAGTCAAGACATGCAATATTTGATTAAAATCATTTTTCATCTATACCTAGACCACCAGATTTGGCTCATAGTCCAAGTATAACAAGGAAAGGAGACGATTCATTCGTGCCTCCTAACGAGTCACATATGCTCGTAAGAACAAATAAGGAAGAATCAAAAAATTATTTGGTTCTGATTTTCAACTTTATTTAGTTGAATGGTCAAGAGATGAGATTGTTATCTTGTTGATGAGGATCCTAGGATTTTTTATGAGGCTATCAAGTCTTAAGATGTTGTGTTTTGGAAAATAGCAGTAAATGATGAGATGGACTCCATCATGAGAAATAATACATGGGTCTTAAGAGAACTCCCACATGGTTGCAAGTCTTTAGGCTGCAAGTGAATCTTCAAAAAAAAAAGATGAAAGTAAACAATCAATAAGTTCAAAGTATAATTGGCTATCCAAGGCTTTAAACAAAGTGAAGGTATTGATTACTTTGATACCTATGCTCATGTTGCTAGGATCTCTTCTATAATATTATTGTTGCTTTTGCGGCTATTAATAATCTCGTGATTCGATATCAAAATGGCATTTTTATGAATGGTGTATTAGAAGAAGAGGTCTAAATGAAATAACCCAAAGGGTTTATCATGCCTGGTAATGAGGTTGAGCTCTGTAAATTGATAAAGTCATTGTATGGGCTAAAGTAAGCACCAAAGTAAATGCATCAAAGGTTTGATGAAATTTTCTTTTCAAATGGATTCAAGTTAAATCAGTTGGACAAGTGTTTATATAACAAATTTGATGAGGATAGTAATAGAGTAATCATTTGCTTGTATGTTGATGACATGTTATTCTTTGACACCAACCTTAAACAAGTAGAGCTTACCAAATCGTTTTTGTCATCAAGTATTGCCATGAAAAAAATAAGGGAGGTGGATGTGATTTTCGGAACTATAATCATGCGTGAAAATATAGGACTATCTTTGACACTATCTCATTACATTGAAAAAGTGCTTAAGAGGTTCAACTGTGAGAACTGTTCTCCAACGAGCACTCCCATGGATGCAAGTGTAAATCTTATGCCTAAAACGGGAAAAGCGAAATCACAACTTGAGTAGCCACAACTAAATGGTTTCTTAATGTATGTAAGGACAAGCATTAGACCAGATATAGCTTATGATGTAGGAAGAATGAGTAAAAATACTAGCAATCCTAGTACTCATCATTGGCAAGCTTTAGGACAAGTGTTCAAGTATTTGAAAGGAACCATAAATTATGGTTTGATATTTGTCGGATTTCCTTCAGTCCTAGAAGGGTATTCAGATGCAAGTTGATCACCTATCTAGAAGATCAATCTTCTACAAGCGGCTGTGGGTTATTGCTTGGGGGAGGTGTTATTTCATGGGGCTCAAAGAAACAAACTTTTATTACAAATTCGACTATCAAGTCAATTCGTAGCATTAGCAACCGCTGGTAGAGAGGCAGAATGGCTAAGAAACTTAATCTAGGAGGTTCTGTTGTGGCCAAAACCGGTATCATCCATTTCTATCTATTATGACAGTCAAGCTACTTTATCTAAGACTTATAGGCAAGGGTATAGTGGTAAGTCGCGACAACTACGTTAGATATAGCACAGTACGTGAGCTGATCACTTATGGGATAATTACCATAAGGTTTTTTCGGTCTCAACAGAATTTAGTGAATCACTTGACAAAAGAATTACCTAGGGATTCGGTGACCAAGTCGGCTAAAGGGGATTAAAGTCCATTTGAAATATTTAATGATGGGATATCCAATCACATTTTAATACAACGTTAGAGGCTGAATTCAATGTCGAAAGCCTGCATTTAAAGATTAATGCACAAGGTTATATTATCCCTAAGTAAATGTTTAGGTCAACAAGAAAATATTAGGATGAAGGTTTCTTCTCAATAGATCTTTCGACAAATTGCATTTTTCAGGTGAAAAATTAAAAATATATAGCTATATAAATGTGAAGTGTTGCGGCTTTAAAAAGCTAGGACTTGACTTTGTATATGCTCATGAATGGATATGAACACATGGGTTATAAAATTAAAGTATCAAATGTAAACACTTAGGATAGTGTTGAAATTTGTGTGTGTTGTCTTCATGTGCCAATAATGAGTTCAAAAAATTCAATTTATAAGACATCCTGATTCTAGGGAATTTTAAATGCGTAATATCACTAAGATGGGTATTCAATCATCACAATATTTTTATTTATACATAAAAATAGTATATGTGTTGTTTATTTAATGAATCTATGATTATATTTAAATCTCCAACCTAATCAAAAATGTTGGAAATTTAAGTGTTATAACTCATTTATTCAACCATTACAATTCTTGAATTTAAGGTTATTTTATTTAATATTTCAACTCTTGAATTTATAGTTATTTAACCATTACAGCTGTTGGAATTATTGTTATTTCTTAACCATTGCAACTATTCTATTGAAAAATCTTTGGAGAGAAATATTACAACAAAAATAATAAGAGAACAACACAAAACAAAACATTAGAATTATATCGCTAGAACAAGAGGAAGGAAAAATTTGATTATTTTATCCTATAAGAGACTTTTTGTAATCCAAGATTTTGATAAAAGACAAAATACTCTTTACAAAAATGTGTCCTCAATATTCAATTATTATCCAAATTCACAGTTTATCAAATTATGGGTTATTTATAACAATTTGTCAACAGAACTTGATTTGATTTTATTTGATTTTTTTACTATTCACCTTCTTTTTAGCCGTCAATTTTTTTTTCTAGGATTACAAAAGCAAAGTGAAAAGATATTTTGATCTGACTTATATATTACACAGAATATCATAGCCATTAATACCCATAAGTTATGTGTTAAACTATTAAAATCGTGTTTACTACTGCTAAATTTCCTTCAAGTCAACTCTTTAAAAAAAAAATGAAATTGAAACGATATTTAATTCGTATAATAAGTAAAAAGCTATTTAAGCTTCTAAACCTTTTCAATGCTGATAGTATTGTACTTGTATATGTAAATCTTGATACCACTAGTTTGAATTTCTAAACCGTTTTATGTAGTTATGCTATTGATAAAAAAAATGACTACCGTTTTGTAAAAAAACTCTTGACTACAGTAGTTTTGATATATACTTCTATGGTTCTATATCCCACCAACCAACTTGGGAAAACCATCAACACCCGTTGAAAAGTCTATTGGTTCTAAGTCAACACTTACAAGTTACAAGACTTTCTTGGTGCCGTGGAGAGAAATCAACGATTAAATAAATTTTGTTTTGTATGCCATTTGACATTTTCTTCACTTTCTGCTTTCTTCTTCGGAAAATTCTTCAATAACTTCTATAAGACCACTTGTCTCTGTCTTTGTGATCTTGAGTGATTATTTTTCTCAATCGAAGCTTGTTATAGCGACTTTTGTTGCTGAAAAAAGTATCTCCACTTTGAACCTTTAAAGACTTTTTTTGGCTTTTTATACTACTTGGGCAGGAGACATATGGCTGAGACACTTTTGTTGTTTGGATTTGAGAAGCTTTGGGAACTTCTTGTCCGAGAATCTGATAGATTTACGGGAGTGAATGGGCAATTCACTGAACTCAAAAGCGAATTAGAGACATTAAGGGGTTTTTTGAAAGATGCTGATGCCAAGAAACATACAAGTGAAATGGTGAGAAACACTGTGAAAGAGATCAAGAAATTGTTTATGATGCAGAAGATATAATCGAGACCTTTGTTATAAAGGAAGAACTTGGAAAAACATGTGACATCAAGAAACGTATCAAACAAATTGCTCGCAATATTGCTGATCGCAGGGAAGTTGCTATTGATATGGAAGCCCTTAGTAAGAGGATCGCTAAGGTGAATCGCATATGCAGAGTCTTGGAGTACAAACGGTCATTGCCAATGAAAGGTATATGCAGTCTCTGCAGGAAAGACAAAGAGAGATGCTACAAACATTTTCTAGCGATAATGAAGACCATCTTGTAGGTTTGGATAAGAATATTGAGAAACTGGTTGGCCATTTGGTGGAGGAAGATACTAGTCAAGTGGTTTCTATTATCGGGATGGGTGGTATTGGTAAAACCACCCTCGCAAGACAAGTTTTTAATCATGAGACAGTAAAAAGTCATTTTGTAGGACTTGCGTGGGTGTGCATCTCACAACAATTTACAAGGAGGCATGTGTGGCAGACGATCTTGCGAAAACTCAGGCCAAAATATAACAAGTCAGAGATGACAGAAGACGAACTTCAAGAAAATATCTTTCAAGTGTTGGAAACACAAAAGGCTTTGATTGTACTTGATGATATATGGAGAGATGAAGACTGGGACAGAATAAAACCAGTATTTCCACGGGAAAAAGGTGAAACTGATCATAAAGCATTATGTTCCTTTATTTAGTGAGTCATGTAAAAAAGAGATATATTTTGTACAGGTTGGAAGGTACTAATTACTTCACGCAACGAGGGTGTCGCATTGCGAGCAGATCCAAAATGTTTCACCTTTAAACCAGATTTTCTAACTTTCCAAGAGGGTTGGACAATTTTACGTAGGATAGCGTTTCCTAGAGAAAACACTATCGGTAAGCTTTGAAGATAGTTAAACTAATCCATGCTGTTTATTATCAAGGACTTTTTACTTAGGATGATCAGAATCCGCTCTTCCTTCCACAATGTATATTTCCTATAGATATTTATTAATTTCACCATATATTGATGATGTTGTGTAGAATATAAGGTTGATGAAAAAATGGAAGCGATGGGTAAGCTTATGATCAAACATTGTGGAGGTCTACCATTGGCAATTAAGGTGCTAAGCGGATTGTTAGCTGCACAATGCACTTTACGTGAGTGGGAAAGGATATATGAGAATATTAGTGCTCACATCGTTGGAGGGACTGGATTTGATGACAAAAGTACTAGTTCGGTTTATCATGTTTTGTATCAGAGCTTTGAAGAGCTGCCTATCTATTTGAAGCATTGCTTCCTCTACCTTGCTCATTTTCAAGAAGATTCTGCAATCAATGTTGGAGAATTGTCCTATAAATGGGACGCAGAAGGAATACCAAGGCATAGGTGCTACAATGAAGCAAGCATTCGAGATGTTGCATACGGATACATAGAAGAATTGGTGAAGAGAAACATGGTTATTTCTGAAAGGGACACTAATACTTCAAGATTTGAAACATGCAAGTTGCATGACATGATGAGAGAATTTTGTCTTCTTAGAGCAGAAGAAGAGAATTTCCTACAAATTTATCGTGGCAGATCAACTGCAGAATCTAAATCTCCCTGTAGATCTCGTAGACTCGTGATACATCTGCCTGATGATCATGATATATTTTATCCGATGGAGATGAAGAATCCAAAACTTAGATCTCTCTTATTTATCAGAAACCAATATGAAGCATATGATGCATATGAAGCTTATGAAGCTCCGCGGCTAGTTATAAATTGGCTAGAGTTTCAGTTGATGAGGGTTTTGGATGTCTCTTATAACCAGTTTGAAGGAGGGAAGTTACACTCTAGCATTGGGAAGCTCATCCACTTGAGATATCTGAGTTTATATATGACAAATATAGCTCATCTACCTTCTTCTATGCAGAATCTGAAACTGCTGCTCTATTTGAACTTAAATATTGATGACCATGTTTATGTGCCCAATATCTTTAAGGAGATGCGAGAATTAACATTCCTCTGTTTGCCATTGAAAATAATACGTGATAGGAGGAAGTTGGAATTGGGTAATCTAGTCAAGCTGGAGACGTTGGAGAATTTCTCGACAGAGCATGGGAGTGTGAGGGATCTCCAAGGTATGACACAGCTAAGAGATCTTTATATCTATATCAGAGGCGAGGGATGTAGTATGGAAATTCTATCTTCATCTCTAAGTGAATTGAGACACCTTGAAAATCTTGTTGTATATGATAAATACAAGCCATCTCCTCCCACAAAAGATGAAAAAGTGTTTGTTTTGGATTGCATGAATCTCAAACAGCTGAATTTGACGATATATATGCCAAGGTTACCTGATAGGCAACACTTCCCTTCTTACCTTACAAGCATAAGTCTAACAGGTTGTCGTTTGGAGGAGGATCCGATGCCGATTCTAGAAAAGCTGCTGCAACTGAAAAATGTTCAGTTGCTTTCTGAATCTTTTTCTGGGAAGAGAATGGTGTGCTCGTGGGGCGGGTTTCCTCAGTTGCAGATGCTATCTTTCGGACTAGATGAATGGGAAGAGTGGATAATAGAAGAAGGCTCCATGCCCCTTCTTCATAATCTGGTGTTTATTGGATGTCAAAAGTTAAAGGAACTTCCTGATGGCCTACGATTCATTACGTCCTTAAAGTCTCTGGTTTGTCATGTTATGGGAATAGAATGGGCGGAGAGATTGTCGAAAGAAGGAGAAGATTATTACAAAGTCCAACACATTCCCCATGTTAAATGTTGATGAGGATCTCAGCAACTACAGACTTCGTACCAGGTAGAAAAATATAATTTCCCCAAATCTAAATATCAAGTTCGCATAACCATCCAGAGAAAGGGTAATACATTATACATGTTCTCTGTTTGTTATCAAACAGAATTAAAAAAAAAAAAAAAGAATCTATACAGTTGTTATGACATTTTTCTAGAAAGACGTAAAACTTTGCTGAATTCGATTGACATTTTTTTTGCTTCTTATGTTTTGTAGATGAAATTTGTTCTGAAGCGAACCTCTTATCAACTTGGGCATCAGCGTATCAATAAAAGAGAAATAATAATAATGATAATAAACTCCTTTTTTTGTTAAAGTGATAATAAACTCTTCGCATTCTTGTCTTTTGTTGTACTGTATAATTAATCGGACTTTCCATGTTTTTTTAGTATCATGATTCATGACGAAGAACAATACTTTGTGGTTGGTATCAAAACTGGTTTTATATGTATTTGCTTGTTTGAGTGATGATACTCCTCAATCTTTTTCGATCATTCCTAATTAATATTGTAGCTGAGACGTAGATAGCTCATGAGTTTTTTTTTTCTTTGAGATAATTGTAAATATAGGATAATTTTAAAACGATTGTCCCTTTAGGATTTTTAAACTAACATTGTCCCATTAGGATTAATTGAAACCTTAAATTACCCTTAACTAATATATAAACAAAATATATTATAAATTAGTTAACTTAGGTTGATATAATTTTCATTTGATTGTTTAAAATGTAATAGTAGTTTGGATTCATTTGTTTTTTATTATTGAGATATTTGTTTGTCATATTTCTTTGTATTTTAATGTTGGAAGACATGAACGTAAAAATAATATAGAATAGAAAAGAGTAAAAAAATACATAGTAGTATCCAAATAATTTAGTTTAAATAGTTTTAACTTATTTTGATCATTGTTCTATGTATTTTAGACGTAATTTTTTGAAGGTTTGTATGAACTTATTCAATTTTGATCACTGTTTTATGTGTTTTAAACATAACAAATACCGTTATTCCATTAGTTAGATATATATATATATATATTATTTTTTTAACTTTTTTGTTAGGGTTTTTTTGTGAAATTTTAGTTTTTTTTTTGTTTTGAAACAACATTCCATTACTTTTTAAATAGTTTTCTTTTTTGTTTCTTTTAACATTTTTGTTAGATTTTTTCTAAATTTCATAAACATAAGAAATGGTAAACACTAAGAAATATCAATTCTATTTTTTTTTATAAAAAAAATGTTTTTGTTATTTTTTAAAAAACATTTTGGTTATATATAATTATAAAACGGTTTGATTGACTATAAAATTAAACATTAAACTATATTAAACCGGTTTTTTAAAGTTTTTTTTTATACATCATCAGATAAGAACCAGTAAAAAATGACACGTTATTGCAAAATAGGGCTAAACGGTCTGTTTATAGCCGAAATTCATTTTAATTATTATCTAAATTTTGGTTTTATATAATTTCAAAAACGACATTCTATATCTTTTTAAATAGGAGATAATTACCACCAAAGGCACTTTTTAACTTTTTTATTACCACCAATGGCATTTAGGTGTTTTGGTGTACTTATCTTATTTTGTTACATCATATTTTCCAAATATACACTTTCTTTACACTTACCTTATTTTCTATTTAAAAAATAAAATATAAAAACATATGAGATCCATTTGACTTTACTCTTCTAATTTCACACACTAAATCACACGGAACCCACCTTAACTTTATTCACATCTATATAACTATATATATATATCCATATAAATACACATGTAAATATATATATATATATATCTATATAGCTACATCCATCTATACTCTATGCACATGAATATGCATATATATATCCATATAATTTTGTATATATATGCAACTATATAGATACATCTGTAAATATGTATATGCATCTATATATACTATATACACATGGACATGCATATATATCTATATAGTTGTATTTATATATACACAACTATATAGATACATATGTAAACATATATATGTATCTATATAATTATATTCATATACATATATACTATATGTATACATATATATTTATATAGTTGTGTCTATATGTACGCAACTATATGGATTAATGACATCCGGCGTGAATTCGAACATCAAGCCACGAATGTAGATTAGATTGATGCCATTCCGATATTCAAGATCCGGAAGATTTGCATAGAACTCCCAAACAACATTGGGACAGTAGGGATCCACATCAAGCACTGTATAAATCAACCCAGATCGATCCAAAATCTTCATGACCTTAAGTAACTTGAAGTCGTCCAGAGGAAGAAATTTTTGATCATGAAAAGCACGAACCCGGAGAGAGTCATATCTGTCTTTAGCAGCTGCGGAAGCAAAATTGTTTCTCGTGGGTCGGAGGGGAAGAGTGAGATGTGGTTGCATGCGATCCTGCTCACGCACAGCTTCTCGATTTGCCCGATAGCGAGTCTCCTGGTCCTGATACGAGTGAGGTGGACCTTCGCGATCGTCGACAAACTCATCGAGCATCTCCTCATCACTGGATGGAGCAAAGGGATTGGAGAAGAGCTCCGCGGGATCTTCGAAGTAGGCAGCCGGACCGGAGGATTCACTTAAGCTATCTTCGTCAGAGATGACGACATGATCTTTGCCGTGACGTTTGTTGGTGTGCTTCTGCTGCTTGCGGCGACGAAGGGCAGACGCCAATGTCTCATCGTCATCAGGTTCCCGTCGAGAGGCAGCCATTGCAGAAGCTATGAGCTTGGTTGCCTGAAGTCTGGTGTTGCGCGGCATGAGGAAGTGCTGAGGATTGCAGCGGCAGGAGAGATTTCTGCGTCGCACACTCTAGGGTTTGATGGCACATGAAACGTCAGCCTGCACTTATAACCAAGCGGGAAACACATAAGGGCCTAAACTGGGCCAAAAGTGAGATGTTTATATACGGTAAAGTCCAACTGGCCCAATAACCACAGAGGAAATTTAATCACATAATCAGCACATGCATTACGCAGTTCAGCACAAGTGTAGCACACATGGGAGTTTAGACAAAAATGAAGGACTGAGATGCGGACCCCATGTACATTTGAAACATCGTAGACATATGAACACCAAGATTATTTGCATACATTACAGTACAGAAGATGTGTGCAGAAGGCTAGAGTGACTGTGACTAAGGTGAAATTTCACACAAAAATGAACGATGAACAGATCAACTTGAATACCTCAACAGTTCAGCCAGTCCCTTAGCCAAGGTGCTTTCACACTGTTGGTCCTTGTCACAGTTTCTCACATAAATCTTCAGTTTGAGACATTAAATCACACTGAATTGTCTGAGGAGTACCTGTGAGGAAAAGATCAGAGTGTCTACTTTTTCTACAGACTAAGATGATCCTACATCATGGTCAATGCAGAGACTCGATGCACTTATCCACTTCCAAGATTTTGTGCTGCATACCCTCAGCTGAGGAGCATTCACACACACCCAACACGAAAATGGCCGATATAGACATTGATCATCAGACTCTTGATCTAACCTCAGAGGCTCCTTAATCCAATCAGGTCAGTGATCAGAACCAGACTTGAAATGTTGCAGCATCCCAATCCAGCCTGAGTGACAATCATTTTGGAAAGTGAGATTATATCCCAAGAACTGATGTTCGCCATGATACTTCTCAACTTAGACTGGTTCTCAAGAGGTTTTCCTTTTTTTTTTTTATGAATGACTTCTGATGAAATTGACAAACACCCAAAAGTAACAGCCACTCACCTCAGTACACACAAAAGAGTTTACAGTTCGCAAACGCCCAACGCCTTTCTCAGGGACAAGAAGGCATTGAGATCAAGAGGTTTGGTGAAAATGTCTGCAAGTTGGTGTTCAGAGGCAACATGTTTGATAATGACAAGTTTTTCCTCAACTAAGTCCCTAACAAAGTGATGTCTAATGTCCACATGTTTGGTGCGTGAGTGCTGAACTGGATTTTTGGTGAGATCAATGGCACTTTATTATCACAATGGACAAGAAAGGGATTATTAAGAATACCGTAATCAGCAAGCATCTGACGCATCCACAAGAGCTGTGTGCAACAGCTTCCAAGTGCTACATATTCAGCCTCCGCTGTCGAGAGAGACACGCAGTTCTGCTTCTTGCTGTGCCAAGAGATCATGTTATTCCCCAGAAAGAAGCATCCTCCTGATGTGCTCTTGCGATCATCCAAACAGCCTGTCCAGTCTGCATCGCAATATCCTGCAAGATTCGTGTTAGTTTCCGAGGAATAAAAGATCCCATAATCAAGTGTACCTCTCACGTATTTGATAATACGTTTGACGGCTGTGAGATGCAACTCCATCGGGTTGGCTTGGTACCGGGCCCACAATCCAACACTCAAACACAAATCCGGGCGACTTGCTGTGAGATAGAGCAGACTTCCGATCATCGCTCTATACAGTTTCTCACTCACTTTCTGCCCTTCCTCATCTCGGCACAGTTTGTTTGTTGTGCTCATTGGTGTCTTAGCCACTTTTCACGTTTCCATCTCAAACCGTTTGACAAGATTGCGAGCATATGTGCTCTATGACACAAAGATACCATCGTTTGACTGCTTCACTTGCAAACCGAGAAAATAGTTCAACTCTCCTACCATACTCATCTGGAACTCCTTTGTCATGGTTTCCACAAATCTATCCACCAGATTAGAATGGGTTCCACCAAAGATTATATCATCGACATATATTTGCACAATTAACAAGTGTACTCCTTCTGTCTTGATAAATAAGGTCTTGTTCACACTGCCTCGAGAGTACTCAGCCTTCACCAGAAATTCAGTTAGGCGTTCATACCATGCTCTCGGAGCTTGTTTTAACCCATACAGTGCACGCTTCAGTTTGTACACATGATCCGGGTACTGAGGATCTTCAAAGCCCTTTGGTTGTGACACATAGACTTCTTCTTGCAAAATGCCATTTAGAAAAGCACTCTTCACATCCATCTGAAACAGCTTGATTCTGAGATGGCAAGCAATTCCAAACAAAAGTCTGATTGATTCTAACCGAGCTACTGGAGCAAATGTCTCATCAAAATCAATACCCTCTATCTGTGAGTACCCTTGAGCAACCAACCTGGCCATGTTTCTAATCACATTTCCATCGTCATCTGTTTTATTTTTGAAAATCCATTTAGTTCCAACAACATTGACGTTTGGTGGTCGTGGAACAAAATCCCAAACATCAAGACGCTCAAACTGCTCCAGTTCTTCATGACAAGCTGCCACCGAAAACTCATCCTCCAGAGCTTCAAGAACAGTGCTCGGTTCAGTAAACGACAAGAAACAAGCGAATTTTGCTAGTTCCTTGAAATCTATTTTCTTCCCTCGAGTGACTCTTCCATCATGAACGTTGCCAATTACATCAGATAGAGAGTGGTTCCTATGAACTTGAACAGGTGGATCCACTGTGACAGACTCTCTTTCGTCCTCAGTTGGAGTTTTGTTCTCATGAGACTCCTCATCCAGATCAATACAGTCCTCTTGAGAATTACTCACAGTCGGCGTTCCTTCAGAGCACCTTTCCTCAAGACTGTAGCAATTCTTATCATCGAAGACAACATTCACCGCATCCCCAATCATCTTGGTTCTGTGATTGTAGACACGATAAGCTCTGCTATGAGTGGAGTAACCAAGAAACATTCCCACATCACTCCTTGAATCAAACTTCCCAAGGTTATCTTTATCATTGAGGATATAGCACACACACCCAAAGATATGGAAGTAGCTGAGATTCAGTGTTCTTCCATTCCAGATTTCATATGGTGTCATCTTGGTTCCAGGCTTCACATACACACGATTTATGATGTAACTCGCTGTACTTACAGCCTCTGCCCAGAATCTTGTGGCTACGTTGTTGCCGTGCATCATGGCCCTTGCCATTTCCTGCAAGGTTCTGTTTTTCCTCTCAACCACTCCATTTTGCTGAGGAGTTCGGGGAGCAGAGTATTGGTGCCTTATCCCCTGGTTGTTGCAAAAACTTTCAAACAGTTCGTTTTGGAACTCTCCCCCATGGTCACTCCGAATCTGAACGATATTACCCTTGTCGTTCTTTAACTAAAGTGCCAGAATCTTAAAGCTTTCTGCAGCTTCGGATTTCTCTCTGAGGAACCTTACCCATGTAAATCTTGAATAATCATCAACTAGTACAAAGATGTACCTTCTTCCTCCAGTACTTTCAGTTTGAACTGGCCCCATAAGGTCCATGTGCACCAGCTGCAGAACCTTGGATGATCTTATCTCAGACAGGGCTTTGTGCTGCACTTTGATTTGTTTTTCCTTGTTACATGCTTCACACACTGTGTCACTCGATGCTTCAAGCTCTGGAATTCCTCTAACAGCATTAGCTTTGACAAGCCGACTCAGACCATGCACATTCATGTGTCCCAGTCTCTTATGCCATAGATCCAGTTGAGACTCTTTTGCAGAAAGACACCGATCAGACGGGCTCCACATGTAGCAGTTGTTACCTGAGCGAACTCCAAACAGAACAATGTTTCCATTCTCATCCACTGCTTGACAATCAACCCGAGTGAAGGTTACTTTGAGACTTTCATCAAATAACTGGCTCACACTGATCAGGTTAGCCTTCAACCCTTGTACGTAGAATACATTGAGCAGTTGTGGTTGATCTTCCTTGTCAAGATTTCTTACCCCTAGGATTTTTCCTTGTCCTCCATCTCCAAAGGTAACTTTGCCACCCTTAATTTCCCTGAATTGGTCGAAGAATTCCTGATGACCTGTCATATGACGAGAGCATCCGCTGTCAAAGTACCAGGAGTCTCCAGCTTCACCTTTTGCCGAAGTGATGCGACATTTGCACGGACCTCAGATTTGTCACATTGTATTCGTGCAATGTTGCACACAACCTCAGGAATATCATCTTCTTCTGGAGGAGCATCATAAACTTCTCTCTTGTCTACCCACACCTTTCCAAAAGCTTTGGGTTCTGAGTAACATAGACGCTTGCTCCAGGCTCTCTTAATCTTGGACCTCAGTTTGTAACAGTTTCTCTTCTTATGCCCATGTTTCTTGCAGAAAAAACATCCAGTTTTGTACTTAGAGTCTCGGTTCCCAGCTTCCCTTCTCTTCAACTCTTGTCCTGTGTTTTGACTTTTGACACTCTTCTCAGCCTTGGAAGCTGCAGTATTAAGTGTATCACATTTGTCTGTCTGCGTGACACACTCTTGAGATTGAGTAAATTCGCTTTTTGAGGTTCCACCCTGGACAAAGTTCGACATGTTTCCAAGAGATATGGTCTTTTCCACATTGACTCCAACATCCTAGTCCCCAATTCTTCTTAGGTGGAAATCCCATTGAGAGGATCTGATCAAGATTTTCTGCACCTGTGTTCAACATTCTGATCTTTTTGTGATTCTCTGTAAGTTGAGCTTGCAGATTAACCCTTTTCTCTTTTTCCTGGTAACAGACCTCACGCAGATTGTTGAGTTTGTCCTCCAGCTCCTGATTTTTCTTTTTCTCAGCTTCTAACTCATCTACATTAAGCTTCTCGTACTTGAGGTTCTCAATTTTTTCGAGAACATCTTCCACAGGGTCCTTCTCCAGTTCCAGAATGTTTATTTGAGCCTTCATCATGGCTTTGTCCTTAATCAGCTGCAGATTTTCTTGACTCAGTTTCACCCAATTCTCGTAGAGCTTTCTGTACTCAGTTTTAGCATCAAACTCTTCTTCCTCATCTTCACTGTCTGAACCACCTTTTGCATCAGGCTCTTGTTCTTCTGGTGTTTGTTCGTCTGCCACAAATGCGACAAAGTTAAGCATCAGATTCTCTTCTTCGTCATCTTCATCACTTCCAGACTCGGAGTCGTTGAGAGCTACTAGAGATCTCTCCCTTGACTTGGAGTTGTTTGGACATTCACTCCGAATATGTCCCATTCCCTTGCACTCGGTACATTTGAGTTCCTTCCTTCTGGTCAGAGGACACTCGTTTCTGAAGTGACCATATCCTTCACATTCATGACACTGGAGATCCTTCTTTCTGCCACCTCGTTCTCCTTCAGATCGATAGTTGCGAGAGTTTCCTCTATCAGAATCGTTTTTCTGAAATTTCGAGAATTTATTCTGCCCTTTTTCAACTCTCTTCAACATTTTGTTAAAATTCCTGGCTAGAAGACCCAGTTGCTCTTCTACCTGATTCACTCTGTCACTTTCAGTAGCAGCTGAAAAAGCAAGATCCTTTTTCTTAGGCTTTTCATCCACATTTTCTTCCATTTCTTTAGCCTTGAGCATACCCACGAGAGTATCAAACTTCATGTCATCTGAATCCATAGAGTATTTTACCACCGTCTTCTGTGCAGCATACTTAAGAGGTAGACATCTGAGAAGCTTCTTCACCAGCTTCTTGTCCTTAACTTCTTCCCTAGCACACATGCCTCATTAGCAAGCGTACTGATCTTGGTAGTAAAGCTGGTGATGGACTCATCCTTGTCCATTTTGAGATTTTCAAACTGAGATGCTAGGTGATCAATTCTTGTTCTCTTTACACTGGTATCCCCTTCGAAGTGATTTATCAGAGTATCCCAAGCTTCTTTGGCAGACGTGCATCCCTGAATTAGACTGAATTCATCTAACTCAACTGCTTCAAAGATGGCGTTTATTGCCTTTGAATTGAATTTAGACGCATTCTTTTCAACATCAGTCCATTGTTTTTCGGCTTTGGTACATTTTTGGTAACTCCATCATCGTCCACAGATGTCACAACCGGAGCTTCCCATCCTTCTTCAACAGCCGACCAAGCATCTTCATCAATTCCTCGGATGACATGTCTCATACGAGCTTTCCAGTGGCCAAAGTTTCCTGCATCCAGTCGTAGCGGTTTATGAACAGCTATAATCTTTGCTGTGTCCATTCTGTCCTCAGGATCAACACCTGTGAATAGGTTGCACACCTATGGAGGTGAACTTGCTCTGATACCAAATGTAAAATCAGTAGAATGAATACACAGGCAATTACTCAGGAATTACAGAAACCGTTCTGCCTTTTATTAGGAATCACTTAAACAATCTCTTCAAGACTTGTTTAATCAGAATTATACAACTTTGCAACGAGCAAACTGATACTGACCAATTCCTAACTACCCAACACAACAATAGTTGTGTAACTCTAAAAACCTAATCACTCACCAAGAACCCCGAACTCACTACCGCTCTGTTTCTCGTGCTGATTTCAATATCTCAAAACGGCTAACCCTAACCCTTAGAGCTAACCTAGTATATATACCACCACATTTGATAAGTGGTGAATATCTACTTCTCCTAATTGAGATCTTCACAATCTCCACAAAATCTTCTTCAAGACTCCTTCTTGTTCATCAAGTAATCTTCAATCATCCACCAATCACCTCATGCCAGGTCAGCTTCTTTTAATTCCTCCTTTCCACGTCAGCTTCAAGTCAGCAGCGCCAAGACTCCAAACCATGGATTTTACATATTGACCTTTCTTATCCTGAAGCCATACCAACGCATCTTCACATGCGGATTTAGCAGGGATTAGCTTGGTAATATGGTCCTCATACTGAGATAATATTTGTCGAATAGCTTCAACATTCCATTCCTTAGAAATGGAATTCAGGAGGGAAGAGGCAGTGTCCTGTGACTGATGTTCCGTGGGAGGGCCAACCGGAGCTAATGGCAGAGACGTGGATAGCCACGGCTGATTCCAAATGTCGATGGTGGATCCATCACCAACAAGCCATCCAAGTCTCCTCCTCAAGATGTCTCTACCAGAACGAATAGAGCGTCAGCCATGGGACATAAAGTTAGTCGGCATACAATCCAAGAACGAGGAGGAGGTCTAAGGTGCAATACTTGTGTAAGAGGACTTGTTTAGGAATTATGTTGATGAAAAAATTAGTCGGCATACAGTCAGTTATATTATCATTAAAATATTATATTGATGAAAAAATTATAAGAATAATATGTAGATACAATTCGTGTATAAATTATGACTTGAATTGAGATTATGAAACAAATTAATATTAGTAGCTAATATAATACCACTTTTAAAAGTCAAACATACACAGGTTCTGTTTTTTTATATCAATCGGCCTTAGCTACATGTCAACAACTTGTATTAACTAATATAACTTGATCTTGGTACATAGGAAATGAAAATGGTTATTTTTGTAATTATATTGATGCATATAATAGTGAAAGCCATTGTCTTCAGACTTCATATATTTTCTCTGCGAAATTTTGTAATCATTACTATAAGAAATCTTTATAAGAAATCTTTACAGTATCTTGCTTATCCTCTTCGATCATCATCCTCAACCCAGGCCTGGGCATGTCGGAAAGGGTTTCACGTCCCAAACCATACTCGTTCCAAATTTTTCGTTCTGTTCTCATTCTCGTTTAAATAATTTCTCATCTGGGATTATTTATTTAATTCAAATATGTACGAGAAAAATACCAAAAGATAACGAGAAATAAGATAAGATATCCAAATTACTAGTTTAAAAATAATCAATAATTTCCCAAATTTCTTAAAATTTTCCATAACTTCTCAAATTTTTTCAAAATATCCATCACAAAATTGATATTTACCCAAATTGGAAAGTGATTATAGATTCTAAAATTTATCGAACCCGTTCTCTATTACCCGAATATTTTGTACCATTTTTTTAGTGGGAACACTTTGGGAAGTGTTTTTCAATTCTTAAATTACTTGTTCTCATCTTTTACCAGTATTTTTCTATCCCGATTTCTAAAATACCCACACCTACTCAAACTTTACCTATTAAATAACAAAAGTTTCTAGACATTGACCATACCAAAACTATAGTCTTAGCTTCTAATGAGGATTTCAAATTTGAAAACGCTTTTGCTCTAAATCACTTCACTTTTCTTTCCTCATTTCTCAAAACGCATCTTATTCTGCATATTTTTAGCTGCACCATTCCTTTCGAATTTGCAAAATGAGTTCCATCTACACCAAATTATTTATGAGTTTAATCAGGGGTATTAATTTCTGTTGAAAACATTCAACATGTTGAAAGTTAATGAGTGGAAAGAAAACAATAAAAGTCGATGATGAATACAATGTATGAGTAGAATTAGGCTATGTGGCATATAAAGATTGACTAAAAAGATAGTGTAGAAGAATATAGAGATAAAGATACTTGTTGTGTTGTAACTAGTTGTTAACTATTGTAGTTTTCTTATTCATTCTAATGATTTGAATTCCATTATTTTGATATATATATTAGTCTTTTTATTTTATACCAAAATTCAGCATCTTCATTTTTTATAAATAGAGACTTGTTTCATTTGATTTGGATACAAAAAACATAGTTAAAAATATAAAATATGAAAAACAAATATTTTTAAAAAATAATAATAATTTTAAAGTATTTTAATTTTATTTTTGTTAAGAATTATTATTCAATTATAATTAAAATATAATAAAATAAATATGAAATAAAATTAGTAGCGTAGAGTGTTAAAACAAAACAGTTGTAGAGATTAAAAATTTAGCGGATGTTGAAATATTAGAGTGAAGAGAGAAGATGATGTAGAGTGTTAAAAAAAATAAAAATAAAAAACATTGAAAAATAAAAAAACAATTGTACATAAGAAAGTGTCTGCAAAAAACTAAATGAATCAAGTTTGGTCGCTATTTTTCTTTTAACTAACTGGATCAAATTATTTATGTTTCTAGGATTATTGTTACCCCAAGTATTGGAAATTTTTAGTTTAACGAGTTGTTTCGAATTTTAACCCCACTTATCATTCTGATGTCATCGAAAGTAACTTCATCAATAGACTATAGCTGCCTTGCGGCAAGGATTCTCTGAGTAGACTGGTAATATGTTGCATACACAACTAATTGGATCAATCCAAGTAGTATGCATACCCCATAGGATATCTGGAAAAGAAAACAAACATATACACTATTATTTGTAAAGCGAAAAAACTGATGTGTCGCTATTACAGTGATTATATATATATTTTTGTGTTGATATGTCGTTAGATTATTTTCTAACCTATGAGATATTTTTTAATGTTTTTAAGAGGTCGTTCATTTATTCTACGTGTATTTTAAAAGTGATGTATCATACTTTATTCTAATTGAATCATTCAAGCCCATTTTATTCTAAATTTTATCTGTAGTCTATTTCGCTATAATGTCTGCATTTTCTTTTATTATTGCTTTAATCGTCTTTCCATTGGAAGAGAGATCAGACTACAGATAATGAAAATAAACTCACCCATAAAAATAATGTATAAAAATAATGACTACTTCAGATTTAAAACTTAACATGATATCAGCTAACAAAAGAATAGTTTATCTACGCTCTGATATGGTAGTTTTGTGTTTACGCTTGCGTGGAAAATAAGAACCGAAAAGAATAAGAGACAATTCCGACAAAAATGAAAAATTTCCGGCTAGAGAGAATGAGAAATTACAATAATGAGTAAACTTAATGTATATAAATAATGACTATTTTAAAGATGAAGCTTAACATGGTATCAAAACTATCAAAAAGATATTTAATTACATATGCTCTGATATCAAAATTTTGTGTCCGCGTTTGCATAAAAGATTACCGACAAAAAGAGACAATTTCCGTTAAACAGGGAAAAAGTTCAATAAAACGAAGAACTAAAATTATCTTTAAACATATGTATATATAATGACAAATTCAGAGATGAAACTAAATATGGTCTAAAGCTAGTAAAAAGGATTGGTTAATTACATATAATCAGATAAAACGATTTCATGTCCCTGCTTACGAGAAAGATAAAAATCGACAAAGATAGTCAATTTCGCCAAAACAAGTAAAAATTTGAGGCTAAAAAAATGAATAAATAAAAAATGTATAAACTTAATTTATACAAATAATGATTACTTTAAAGATGAAGTTTAACATGATATCAAAACTACTAAATTGATTGTTTACCCAGAGCTTGATCTGGGCCA
Source organism: Eutrema salsugineum (assembly GCF_000478725.1). NCBI lineage: Eukaryota > Viridiplantae > Streptophyta > Magnoliopsida > Brassicales > Brassicaceae > Eutrema > Eutrema salsugineum. Next base: position 5,133,971 of record NW_006256414.1, on the reverse strand, counting down.
AGCTCATTGAAACATTTGCCTATGACCCCCAAAATTTTCAACCAAATCCAGCTCATAAATTTTTTTTTAACAAAAAGTTTCATAAAACCGAAAAGTAAAAACTCTTTCAGCTCCAATTTTTTTGCTCAGTTGGCCTGGTGAGACTCAAAAAAAACATTTTCAGATCCAAAAGTTTTTGAGATTCGAAAAAACTCTTTTAGACCCAAATTTTTTTTAATGAAAAAAATCAGTGGCCCCAAATTTCTTTTTTTGTTTCAAACCCCCAAAATCTCTGTTTACCTATAATATTATTTAATGAAATCTCTCTGTCCACCCAAGGTGCATGCCAAATAAGTACCTAGTTTCAAGTATAAATAGAAAATCAACTATTTAATGTATAATAACTGATGTTAAGGTAAAAAGAAACAATCACAACATAACATGTCTTTTTTCTTTTTTGATAAATACAAACATAAACATGTCGAGAGGTAATAATGCGTAGATGCTCCAAACGATTGCACTCGCAAACATTGCAAGCACTACCAAGAAAGACATATGCTCCTCACTCTTGGCTTTAATAACCTTAGTCTCCATTTATATGCCATAATATAATTTTTTTTTTTAACCGACTTTTATTTAAGAAAGAAGAACCATTACAAGTTATGACCAAAGTCATACAGTTTTTAGAAAGCGGATAAAAAGAAGAGAAAAAGTGTACAGTACATAAAATGAACCCATACACAATCAAATCTTCCGCTTTGATTGACTTTAGTGCTCAGGATAAAAGACAATTAGCCGCGACCACCTCGATTTCCACGTCTTCGGTTTCCACGTCCACGACCTGTGGACTGCCAATTCATCTCCTTAGCCTTTGTTGATGGTTTCACCGGTCTTTCTCGAAGAATTCTCTTCCCCGAAAGTGTCATAAGATCCATCGAATCCGAATCATTTTCTGAATCTGACGAGTCTTTTCCTTCTTCATGAGAAATCAAAGAGGCAAACTTATTAGAACCCAAATCAAGCTCAGCTAATCTCATACTTTCCCTCTGGACAGTAGATTTTGCTTGAGCATTCATAGAACGAGCAGCCTCCAAAAAAGAAGACTCAATGACATTATTGCTGGTAGTTGAAAGAGGGGCTTGATATGCTGTAGGGACAGTCACATTCTCAATTGTCGAAGCTGTAGTTACCGGACTTATAGCTTCCATGATGGAATCTTTAACTAGATCAACGGTGAGGTTGTTAGTAGCAGGTATGTCAATACTTATGGCAGGAGCTGAGCTTGAGTGATTTAGAGCAGAGATCGGGGCAGAGTTGGAGACTCCGGCCACATCCAAGTCAACCATCAAAACAGTTTCTTTAGTTGTGTTATCAACTACATTTGAGACGTTTTCCTCTTGTAAGCAACGCTTAATCTTGTGTCCCAATTGACCAAATCTACCGCATTTAGAAGGCAACCATGCATATTCCACATCAACCATTGAAATAAACCCATTCAAATCAGCTATTCGGGTTGGAAAAGCTTTAGACAAGTCAACTTCAACTAAGATTTTTGCTTCACCCATGAGAATGGGATCCAACCGAGGCTTGTGAGTTGCCATAGGAGCACCTAAACCCAATGCAATGTGACTTATTTCTGGGATAGAATATAAGATGTTGGGTATGTTCTTCAAGGTTACCCAAACAAGAATGGTTTTAATCTCAGGAATAGCAAGGGAAACTTCTGGGGTCCAAGAAGCAACAAACATTAGGCATCCATCAACATGCCAAAGTCCTCGCTGGAGAACCCAAGACCTAGTGGATTCATCTGGTATATGGAATAGATAATTTGATGCACTAAGCTTCCTAATAGTTATTCTTAGGAGTCTCATCTTCTAGGTATTCTGGCTCAGTTGCCCTGTAGAGATTCCTTGTTGTTGGATTCATTTTTGCTGCCCATGGAAACCGGATATCATCCTCTACAGCCACAGGTTTTGGTTTTGGTTTAATGAAAACCTGCTGTTCACGAGCCTGCTGCTTTCTACTAGGCTTTGAGACAAATAGAGAAGGCTACATCTCTCTGGAAATTGGAGGAGCTTGATGTGATTATGAGGCAATTGAGAAGTTTAGCTTCTTAGCCCATGCACCTTTTAGAGCAGGAGATTGAATGGGACAATGGCTGAGAAGTTCTTCATTGACAACTTCCTTACTGAGATTAGCAGGGGCTAACTCTGTCAGATTAATTGTGGACTGGATACCTTCGATCAACGATTTTTCTGCAGAGCATACGACCGTCGATTGAAGAGGATTAACCACAATTGTAATTGGGCGCGCGAGAGAAGTAGGGGACGGTGGAGGAATCAAGGTTTCCGAAGATGATTTGATGGCAGGAGGAAGAGCGTTTGAGGTTGGAGAGCTGGTGATGGTGGTCGCAGTCCACCGATTCAGATAGGGCCAGCGGGGGTCCGGAGAGTTAGAAGATTTATCGTCGGAGCTATCTCCAATTGCAGCGACAAGACCAGCCGACTCTTCAGAATCTTTTATTAAACTTGATGAATCTGGGTTGAGTAAATCCATAATGGGAAGGAGAAGATGGAAGACAGATGAATAAGAAATTCACTGGCGAAGAACGAGGTGAAAAGATCGGCAACGATCCGCAACGGCGGACTCGTCGAGAAAAATATGCCATAATATAATTACAATGTGATAAGCTTTTATTATTATTTATTTATTAATAAAATAGATAAACAAAAGGAGAAAACTTACCATAACAGATACCATGATGATATTGCATATATAACATGCAATACTAGTCACCAGCCTCAACAAACCTCTCGCATGGAATAAAGTCAAAGTCGTAATAGCAAGAACAACCACAAATACGACCACAACTACCAAAACAACAATTATTACTAATCGTTGTTTTGGTTGATCGCAGTATAAAAAATAAATGACGATGAAAAGCGTTATTAATGCTGATTCCTATTCCGCTAGTAACGAGGATAAGAATTCCAAATGGGTACACTGATGGCAACCCATATATGAACCACACCATGCAGTTCTGGAGGGTAGCAAGATATGGTACTCGTGTCTTCTCTCTAATCGATCGGTTTTTGAGTTGCGTGCCTCTTAAAAATAAAAATTAATAAAAGATTCAAATAAACAACCGGGCTATGTAGGATGCGAAAATTGGCTAAGAAAATAGTGTAGAATAAGATAGAGATATAGACACTTGTTGTATTGTTATTGGTTGTTAATGATTTTAGTTTTTTTATTCATTCTAATTATTTGAACTCAATTATTTTAATATATATTATATTTTTCTTAAATTTGTCCTCCATAAATAGATAATTAATTTATTGATTTAGATACAAAAAATCGTAGTTAAAAATGTAAAATATGAAAGAAAATTTATTTTTTAGAATTAAATTTAAAGTATTTAAATTTGATTTTATTGAGAATTATTCGTAATTTATAATCAAAAACAAAAACATAGAAGAAAATATAAATATGAAATAAAAGTAGTAAAATAGAGTGTTGAATTTTATTAACCAAATTATTGTAAAGAGTAGTAAATATTAAGTGGATGTTAAATTTTACTTTTTTGTTAAAAGATTTTCTGATGTTGAATTATTAGGTGGAAGAAAAAAAATAATATAAAAAAAAAAAAAATATTATACATAGTCTTAAGGAAAACTCAGCAAAAAGAACTGAATGAATCAAGTTTGGTCGCTATTTTTCTATTACCAAACAAGTTGTTGTCCCAATAACCAGTATCAAAACCAAACCACGACAGGGATTTAACATTGCTAGTCTATACTAATAGACCAAGTGCACAATGTTGGAACTAGTTTTGACAAAGTGTTTTCGGCAACTTTTTCAGTGATGTCCTTCGTTGGTATGATCGATTTTCTTATGAAACTAAAACTTGGTATCATATATATTATAAGCAAAGTAAAATTGAGTTAAAGCTCTCTCATTCAATCCTAGGGTGGCTAATTACCATTTATCCCTCTTTATATTTTTTAAAATTAAATTTAATAAAAAATTTATCAAAAATCGTAAATTAATTAAAAATTATTAAAAACCGTAAATTAAATAAAAATATTAAAAATCGTAAATTAATAAAAAAAAATTGTTGAAAATCGAAATTTAATAAAAAAACATTTAAATTTAATAAAAATTATTAAAAATCGAAATTTAATCAAAAAATATTTCAAATAGAAAATAACGAAAAATTAAAAATTGGAATTTAATAAAAAAAACATTTAAAATCATATCATATATAATATATGCGAAGTAAATTTTTCGCTATAAGGTTTCTCATTCAATCTAGGTAACTAATTCCCCTTTATTGGTTAATAAAATTTTAAATATCCTTAATTAATTAATTTATTTTTTAGTTTGTATAAAAATTTTGCTGCCACTTTTAGTTATTTTGATAATATTAAGATAATTTCAATCGAATTATCTGTTGAGCGAGATTATCTGGAAAAAAAATGTATATGTGATATGGGAAATCCTAGCTTAAGTTGAGAGCTATATATAAACATATTACTTTATAAAATGTATCTTAAGCTCAATTGTGGTTTGGTTTCTACATTGGTCGGTTTTTCGTTGTTTTGTTTACCGTCTTTATTTTTATAAATTAATTTTCGATTTGTACTATTGTTTTTTCCGTTTTTCAGTACCAGTATAGTAGTGTTCCTCGATTATATGTTGTTATTTTGTGTTGTCAGTTATTCTTCCTTACTTAACGTGATTAAAACCATGTCAACATATCATAAATTATCTTCATTGTCTAATGAACATGTTTTAAGTCCTTTGTTTTTTTGTTTGTTATAAATATGGTTTTCTGAATTCTGTTTATTTTGAAATAATGTAAGAGAGGCTAAATACTCTAGCAGGACGCAGAGGAAAAACAGAAAAAGGGAAAAAGGGAAAAACGAAGAAGAAAAAGAAGAGAAAAAAGATAAATTAAAACATATAGAAGAACATAGAGTTGACGAAAACGTAAAAAATGAGGAAAAAATGAACAAAAAGTCCTAGACCATTAACAATAAGATCAAGATGGGTAACACAAAATAGTGAAGAAGAAAAATGATAAGGAGATGAAGAACTCAAAGTTGAAGAAGAAAACTGAAAGAAAAAGAAGAACAAAAATAGTAGATGAAGAAAATAAAGTATAAGAAGATGAAAACTCGACGATGAAAAAGAAAATAAAAAAAAGAATGTAAAGATGCGAAAAAGACAAACAAAAATTAGAAAGAAAAAAAAGTTTGGATAAGACAAAAATGACTAAGAAGAAGTAAAAAACAGAAGATAAAAACGGCTAATAAAAGCAAAAGAAAAATAGTAGAAGATGTTGAAGAATAAGAATTTAGAGAATACAAAGACAATAAAAATAAAACAAAGAAGAAGAGGCAGACAAATAAAACAAAAAAAAATCAACAGAAAAGACGAAGAAAATACGCTCGGTAGCCAAAAGTAATTCGTGGTAAACCATACCATGCAAGAAGTGTCAAAAACAGTTCATCCTATCCCCGACATAGATCTTTCTCGTATAGCATCGTCCTGGTAATGCAT
>NW_006256414.1:5095244-5128322 GCF_000478725.1 Eutrema salsugineum | reverse complement strand
ACCTGGAGAGAAAAATCAAAAGATGTATGAGAGGAAAAAGGAAAAGATGTGGAGAAGAAGAAGAAGACATGAAAAAGAAAAACCAGTAGAATAAAAATTAAAAAAAGACATAGAAAATAAAGAAGAAAAAAAAAACAAAAAAACAAAAAAAAGAAAGAAAGAAGAAAATGATAGAGAAAAAAAAATTAAAAGATAAAAAAGAAAAAGATGAATAATTCATATTAATCTTATTTTAGTTTGTGTTTAATGATTTCATACACTTATTAATATTGATTTTAAAGTTTTTAAAGTTAGACAATGATTACTTTCATAGATTAGATTTATTTTAATTTTGTATGTATCAAATTCTTGATCTAATTATTTTTTTATTTATGACATAAAATTTTATTTCAAGTTTCAATGAAACTTTTTGGTCTGCGCAAGTCGCAGGCTAAACATCTAATTCATTTCAAAAAGCAACACAACATACCGTCACCACATAAAAAGATGCATAAAAAGCAACACAACATACCGTCACCATAATAGCCGAAAAATAATCCGAAAGAAAAACACAATAAGGACCAAGCCCAAATCCATAAAACCCCATCAGAGAACCCGACCCGACACAAACACGAACACGAAATTACCCGACTTCACCAAAGCTAGAAGCAGCAAAATCAATCAATCAGCGATCTCCGTACCCAGAATTCTGATCAACAATGGCGGCCACAGCATCCTTGGACTCCTTAAGAAGCTTGATACTGTTCTTAAGCTTCTCCCTCTTGTTCGCCACCGACGGCGACTCCTGCAGCATCCTCTCAACTCCTCCGCCGCTTCTGGGATCCACCAGTTCCGCCACGATATCCTTCTGAAACTGACTGTTCACGAGATACTTCACAGATAACTGAAGATACAGCGCGAGGTTGTCCACGATCCTCCTCAGAACGATAGTCCAATAGGATGTGATCCTCATCTTCATGTCGAACGCCTGTTGAAGCAAATGAGCGTGATACTTTCGCAGATGCGAAATCTTCACATTCCCGAATCCAGCTAAAGAGAAGTAATCAGATTTTGTTCTATTGATCAGAACAGCATCGATGAAGCTTTGTTGTGCTCTTGTCTTCTCCGTCCAAGACGTCATGTACTCAGGGTTACATGTGTAATCCGTAAGCTTCTCCATCTCAACAATCTCAATCACTCTTTCCACGGATTGTTCCTTTATCTTGCAGATGAGGTTTCGACCGGCTCTTTTGACTGAAGATTGGATTTGTGGGAAGTTTTCAGAATACTTTGTGATGACACTTGAGAGAACAACTTCGATGTAGTCCCATATCTTCTTGATGAAATCAACTGGCTTGACATGTATATCATCCACATGCTGTGAAAGAATAGCCAAGAATGCTGATCTCGGGATGAAATTGGGCAATCCAACACATTTGCATTCGTCAAGAACCTTGATCTCATCCATCAAGAACTCAGTCACATCCGCTAGCTTTGCTTGTAGATCATCTGAGAATTGGCTTAACATATCAGCCAAACGAGCAGTGCAGTGCATGTTGTGATCATCAGGGAACTCTGAGAAATCTCCTTGAACAAGGATTCTTAGAAGAGATTCCTTTGCAGAACCAATGATGTCCATCAACGCCATCAATGCTTCCCCTGTAGAAGCCATTACAATTGGCAGTTTGTTCAGCTCGAGGACAGCGGTTTCCATCTTCTGATTGATCTTGCGGACAATCTCAGGCAAACAGCGAGAAATCATTGTTGCCTGGATAAGCATTAGCTTCTGTGCTAACACAGGGATGCCCACAATGTCATCATCAATCAAGCATAGCATTGGATGAGTCTTGAAAAGTAACTGTTCCTGGAGCCTAGCTTCTTCGTATGTCTCTTCTCCTATGCGGTTTCTGACGCAGACGTAACCAAGTCCAATACTCACATCATCTGCAGTGACTTTCTGAAGTAGACCTTCAGGAGCCATGTCAGCCTTTGTGACAACGGCCAGAGTCCGTTCACCGGTTTTGTCAACTTGTCTAGACATTCGAATTGATTCGCAGGTGGTGAAGTCGACCGTAGCTGATAGCACATTGAGGATGATTGATTCTTGAGGCTCAATGTACTTCATAATCATCCCTGAGATCTGCTCATAGATGTTTTCCGGCTGTCCATTCACTGGAACACGAGTTATTCCGGGAAGATCGACCATGGTAAGATCGGGAGCACCAGCTTTCTTCACATGTAGAGTCAAGGGAGTGTCTGAGACCCCTTTTCCGGATCCTGCAGCACAGTTATTTTGTAATTACGAATCAAAAAATATTTAGTCTCAAAACACGCGTTTCATCATATAGTAAAGTAGCATCATGAAAAATGTAAGATGAATGAAGACCAAAATAGGAGTACCAAAATCATATAATACTTCTAGGCAATGGTTTTTAGGTATATGTACAAATTTTCATGGACTTCTATTGTAAGTAAATTACTCATTTATAATATCAATGTTTCAGGTAAAGGTCTCATTCACAGTAATCTCTCTTCCACAGGACTGGTTAGTGTCAAACACGAAAAATCTAAGTTTCATCAAATAGTAAAAGTAGTCTAAGAGTATGAAAAATATCAGATCAATAATGACTAAACTAGTAGTTCCAGAATCAAATAACACCTATAACAATTTTATTCAGTTATATTGTACACATCTAGAATCAGATACTTGTATGGTAAGTAGATAACTTCTTATAAAATATCTATGTTTCAGATTAAGGTCTCATCACAGTAATCTCTCTTGCAGGTTTACAGCAGAAAAATACACTTAACACTGAATGAGAGAGAAAAGAGAGACAGGACATACCAGCGATCACATCAGTTGCAGCACAGATAGCTTCAGCTATGTGTTCCTCGTCAGTAGGAACAACTTTGTCACCATACTCCAGCCAGATCTCAGGTTCAGGGCTAGAACTTCTCTGGAGTCTCATCACAAGAGGAACCCTAGTGCAGATTCTTGCCCACGAGGCAAACTGATTCCTGCCAAGGACTCGAGAACACTTCGACTTCCCGAGACTGTCTCGACACAACAATGGTGGGACGCTGGATCCCTTCTCTCATCACATTCAGGTTCCTCAGCCTGTCCACAGTGTCAAGCAACGGCCTGATCCGATCATTGTAAGAAGACACAATCGGTGCTTCAATGGGGACAACTTTGTTTTCGTGAGAATTAGTTTCGACAATAGCAAGAGAAGAAGACGTTTTAGGGACAACATGCTTCTTACTTCCTCCCATTTTCGACAAGAGTGGAAGAGATAGAGACAAAGAAGAGAGGTTTAAGAATAAGTGAGATAGAGACAGAGAAGAGATGTTTAAGAATAAGTGAGATACTTCATAAAGATTCTCGAAGATATATATAGAGATACTATAAGGGTTTCTGTGTATGAGCCAAGAAGCCAAAGACGTAAACGTTTGAGATGGGTAGCGTGCATGTTGGAATTGAAAAAAGCAAATTAAGTCCATAACTACACCTACGATACTAGCTCATAGTAACGAAGCTAAAACGTCTCTCTTAAATCCTTTAATTGTATGTGTATTATCAATATTTTATTGGCTCCCATTGGCGGTGATGTTTGGTATTTTTCAGACAGCCGTTTTGGAACTATAACGAAAGCCGTAGTTAACACAAGGAAGCTCATGCATCTTCAGTTCACAACTACAGCGTTTTACAGTGTTATCCATCATTATCTAAGGAGAGAGCTATTCACTGGCCTGAATTTTTCATATCATTTTTTTATCTCCATTTGAATTAATTTGTAAAATTGAAATTTGGACGGGCACAACATTTTGAACTTCGTAAATTTGACTATAGTAACTAAATTTTGGTATCATGAACATAAATCTATTTTACAACATTTTAGTAGTTTATATATATGAATGAATAATCAGTAGATTTCAGTACATTTGTTTATGAGTTTCAAAGTCAGAAGATTTTCTCAGGTTATATATACAAAGTCTTCAATCTACGCGAGAAATCATATGAAAACTCATTTTTTTTAAATAACATAATTTATTCCTAAGATTTATCTGCAAGATATACTAAAACTATTTACCATAATAAAAACAATTAGCAATAAAGTCAAAATCGTTAATTCAACTCTGCATCTTTCAAGAAGGACCTCAGCGAGTTTACGTGAAAAAATTAATTAAGCAAAAAAAAAGTCATAAACTCTCAACATCTTCAATAATAAAACACCACTTGAGATTGAATACCAGCAAGAATAAACTCTGTGGCTAAGAAGGTCAATCCAAATTATTCTCTTGTCAAAATCATATAGACTGTTCTATTTCAAGTGTGTGGTACTTCCTCAACTGCATTTTGGGCTACGTATAGATCGAGTTTACAAGCATAATCCATGCTTCACATCGACCAAAAACTTCATTTCCACAGAAAAAAATCGGTAACACACTTAAACACAACATGAAATCAATGAAGGCAATGCAAATACGTCTCTACACTCTTATATAAATTCGAGTCATTACGGAATAATAGCCCAGGTTAGGCCCATAAGTCCAATACTCGGTCGGGTCAACATAGTTTGTGACACTCCAATGACCCCATTATTCAACATTTTCATCTAGATTAACGTATTTTTTGACAATAACATATTAATTGTTTACCGATTAAAGACAAGAAAAACCATGTTCAAAGAACAAAAAAAAAGAAAAGAAAATAGCTAATCTACGTTGTTAATTCGTATTGGGTCAACATACTGTAGTGTGTCAACAATTGGTTTTTCTTTTTTGTTCATTCCACGATCTTTTGGGCTTGTGCACATGATCGGTCGTTCAACAACCTAACTTAAACAGCCAATTAAACCTAAGAAAAATCATGATGCCCACGTCACGACCAAGACCGTTAAACGACGGCGTCTGACAGCAAAAAAAAAACCCCGAACCAGTCCAGCATGGCGGTTTTGAGAAACCAGAATTTCTAAGAAATGTAGTTAGCTCTCTCACGCGCCGATTCTCCTAAACGCCGAGGCTTTACACTTTCCGTAGATTGATATTTGTTTATTTTGTAGTTATTTAAAGGACGTAAAGTTTTTTTTTTAACTTATGAATGATCACATAAAATAGGACTTGGTTGCTATAAATGCTATGCATTTTTTTTTTGACTATAGAAATCAAAGTTTACTAAGAACGTCTTTATTAGCTTAAGAAAATAACTCAAAACTTAAGCTCTCAAACACAAACTCATAAGTTATGTCACAATTTTGACATCTTCTTATATAATAACTTATTTTCTTTTCTTAATAGAAACATGATTTCCTTTTTAGATAACTCCTAACAAATCATTAGATAACTCCTAAGATATTCCTTATTCTAATAGGAAACATATAAGCTTGCTTCTAGAATGTTAACTTCAAGCTTAAGTCAACATTCTCCCCTTTAAGCTTGAAGTCTTCATCAAGCACACTCTGAACTCCCATGAGATCTCTCATCTCTTTGAACTTGATCCTTCCTAATGCCTTAGTCAATATGTCTGCCTTTTGCTCATTACATGGAATGTGTTCGACCTCTACTTGCCCATTTTCAACACATTCTCTTATAAAATGATACCTTGTGTGAATGTGCTTACTTCGCCCATGGAAGACTGGATTCCTTGTAAGAGCAATGGCGGACTGATTGTCTATCCGAATTAGAACTTTCTGACTTGATGCACCGGTGATTTCACTGAGCAGATCTTGTAGCCATATTGCTTGTCTTGCAGCTTCTGTGCCAGCCATAAACTCGGCTTCACATGATGATAGAGCTACAGTTTCTTGTTTTTGTGAGCACCAAGAGATCGGACTATCTCCAAGATAGAAGATATGACCGGTTGTGCTTTTGCCATCGTCAGGGTCCACATTGTAGCTACTATCACTAAAACCTGTGAGCCTTGGTGTTTCTGAGTTCGAACGTTTGAAGGTCAATCCAAAAGTAGTTGTTCCTTGTAGATACCTTAGACAGTGCTTCATTGCTGCTCCATGAGACACTTTAGGTCTCTGCATGTATCTACTTAAGACTCCTACACAATAAGCCAAATCTGGTCTTGTGTGAAGTAAGTATCGAAGACATCCCACATTCTTTCGGTAACTTGTGGCGTTGATATCCTTCTCTTCTTCAGACCTTGATAGCTTGAGTCCTGAATCCATTGGCGTATGAGTCATGTTGCAATTTTCCATTCCAGCTTCTTCTAGAATTTTTAGTGCATAACGCCTTTGATTCAACGTTATCCCTTCTTTGCTTTGACACACTTCTATCCCAAGGTAGTATGTCAATTTACCAAGATCACTCATTTCAAACTTGGACGCCATCTGTTCCTTGAATTCGTAGATGTTCTCTCTTTTTGTTCCCGTAACAAACAAGTCGTCTACATAGACTGCGACAAGAAGAAGATTTCCATTTATCAATCTTCGATATACCGAGGGTTCCTTGGAGCATTTTACGAACTGCAACTCCTTGAGAACCTGATTCAATTTATGGTTCCAGGCTCTTGGTGCTTGTCTTAACCCATATAAAGCTTTGTTGAGCTTATATACTTTGTCTTCTTTCCCCTTTACTTCGAAACCCTCTGGTTGTGTAACGTAGACAGTTTCTTTTAACTCGCCATGAAGAAACGCTGTTTTAACATCTAGATGATGTATTTCCCAACCATATGATGCTGCTAAGTCGATAAGGAGTCTGATCGTCTCTATTCGTGCAACAGGTGCAAAAACTTCATCAAAGTCGATCCCGTACCTCTGCACATAGCGTTTAGCGACCAAACGCGCTTTGTACTTGTTAATACTTCCATCTGAATTCCTTTTGACCTTAAATACCCATTTTAGGCCAATCGCTTTTGCTCCCTGAGGTAAATCGGTGAGATCCCATGTGTGATTCTTTGTAATGGATCGTACCTCATCTTCACACGCGCTTATCCATTCTTTTGACTCCTTTGCTTCAGCAAAATTTCTTGGTTCGTTATTTAAACACAACAGGAGCATCTCTCCTTCTTCTTCGCACAACATTATGAAATCTTCAAGATGCTTCGGTTTTGTCCTAGGTCGCGTTGACCTTCTTAGAACAGGTTGAACATCTTCATTCTCTGTTCCGATCTCATTTGTATCGTACACATCTTCTTCTACATTATTGTGTTCGAAGTCTTCGTCCTGCCCTGTCTCTGTTCCTTCATGCTCTGTTTCGACAGCCTCATCCTCTGTTTGCTGGATTCCATGATTTCCGAAGCTTCCAAGGCTGATCTTGAAGTCACCTGACTCGTTTTTCTCTGAGTTAGTATGACTCCAATTCCATCCCTTTTCTTCATCGAAAATAACATCTCTACTTACTACCACCTTTCTGGATTTTGGATCAAGTAGTCGGTATGCTTTTGATCCCGGTTCTGTCCCTAGATGAACCAGTATCCTCGATCGATCATCTAGCTTTTTCAGATGCGGTCCTTCTACTTTTGCATATCCGATACATCCGAAGATTCGCAGGTGGCTGATGTTAGGTTTTCTTTCACGAAACATTTCATACGGAGTCTTGTCCTTTAGGGCCCTTGTTGATATCCTGTTGAGAAGATATGTCGAATGCCTCACTGCTTCTCCCCACAGAAAATTCAGAACAGATCTATGTTTCATAATGCTTCTCGTCATCTCCATTAATGTCCTATTACGTCTCTCAACAACTCCATTTTGTTGAGGCGAATATGGAGCTGTAAGGTGGCGTTTTATCCCCGAGTTGTCACAAAACGAGTTGAACTCTATTGATATAAACTCACCACCTCTGTCAGTACGGAAAGTTTGGATCTTTGATCCTGAGTCTTGTTCCACTAAGTTCTTGAATCTCTTGAACTTTTCAAAGGCATCGCTTTTCTCCTTTAATAATATTGTCCACATATACCTGGAATAGTCATCGATTAGGACAAATATATATTTGTTTCCTGCAGCTGTTGATGGTGTTATGGGACCACAAAGGTCACCGTGAACTAACTCGAGAATCCTGTTTGCTCGAAACAGAGTCGCTTGTGGGAACACATGTCTCGTTTGCTTTCCAAGTAAGCAAGACTCGCAGAGATGTTTTTCGATGGCTATACTTGGGATTCCTGATACCAGCTCCTTCTGTATCATGGTTTTGATTGTGTCGACATTCACGTGACCCAGCCTCTCATGCCATCTGCTTGAGCTACTTGCAATTGTCGAATGCAGACACTCGTCATTCTTGAATCCCATGTGCACTTTGTATAACCGGTTTCTTGATCTCTTCGCCTTGGCTAGTAATTTTCCATCTCGATCCTGCATTATCAAGTGTTCCCCTTTCATCTTTACTTCACATCCTGATTCGGTAGCTTGTCCAAGACTAATGATATTGGACTTCAGGTTTGGGATGTAATAAACATCAGTCATCTTTCTTGGTTCGCCGTTCCTGTCTGTGAACTCAATCGTTCCTTTCCCTCTAATATCAATCCTGGAATCATCGCCAAACCGTACTTTTCCAGTTACAGAGCTATCAAGTTGTGCAAAGTATCGTCGATCCCCTGTCATGTGGTTGCTAGCTCCATTGTCAAGGTACCACATGTTTTCATTGTTGGTGCTCGTTTCATAGTTACTTGGCACAACCTTTCCTTCATTCAGATACACGATTTCATGCATCATTAGCTTGTCTGCGTCTTGAGTATCTGTGTTGTCATCTTCCTGTGCTTCTTGTAGTTTAAGCAATCGATCTGGACAGTTAGAGGCAAAGTGACCCATCTTGTCACAACGGTAGCAAGTTATTTTGGACATATCTCTCGGTCCAGTGTTTCTTCCCCTTCCTCTTCCTCTGCCATAGAAGCGTCCTCCTCGACCTCTGCTTCTATATTCGCCATTGGAATCATTAGTGGATTGGGTATCTGTATTCGCATACATCAATTTGCTCTGATCTTCTTGAGCATCTTCTTCCTTGTGGATGCGTTCCTCGTATGCTTTCAAACGTCCGATTATATCTTCAAAGCTTGTTGTGTTAAGATCCAACACTTGTTCAAGCGAGGCAACGATATGAATGTATTTCTTGCGAGGGAGGCTGCTAAGGAATTTCTTGACCAACTTCGAATCTTCGATGGTATTTCCTAAGGCAGCTGATTTGGATGAAATTTCTGATAGCTTGCTGCTGAAGTCATCAATTGTCTCAATGTCTTTCATCTTAAGCCGATCAAATTCTGACATTAATGTCTGCAGCCGAGCTTCTTTCACCCGTTCAGCTCCCATGTGTCTTGTTTTAATGGCCTCCCACACCTTCTTTGCAGTATTCAGCTCACCGACTTGTAAAACTAGGGTTTCGGGTATGGATTGAAAAATCAATGCCATGGCTACGTCGTTCTTTTTGGTATCTGTTGTCTCGGTTTCTACTATGTCCCAAACCTTGTGAACCCTAAGTAGACTCCTCATTCTTATGCCCCATACCGTATAATTCGTAGAATTCAGCATCGGACATTGAATGGTGGAAGTGCTTGGTTCTTTAGGTCGTGGGTTCGGATTTGGAACAAGATCTCCCATAGTTTGGTATTTCAGAATCTTCGTGATCAAACTTCTTCTCTTAGATCGATCCCTTTAAGCTCTGATACCAATTATAGAAATCAAAGTTTGCTAAGAACTCAATAACAAAGAATAACTCTCTTTATTAGCTTAAGAAAATAACTCAAAACTTAAGCTCTCAAACACAAACTCATAAGTTATGTCACAACTTTGACATCTCCTTATATAATAACTTATTTCCTTTTCCTAATAGAAACATGATTTCCTTTTTAGATAACTCCTAACAAATCCTTAGATAACTCCTAAGATATTCCTTATTCTAATAGGAAACATATAAGCTTGCTTCTAGAATGTTAACTTCAAGCTTAAGTCAACATTGACATTTAAAATGCCATGCATTTGAAGACAGAATACTAGTGAAAATCACGCATAAATAAATACATGTTGCATCATTCGGACATATTTGTCCTTTTTTAAAATGAATTTACATAAATGTTGAATATGTAAATGTAAGAGGTACTAGAACAAGAATTGAAACACAAATCAACACATGGAATTTTTATACTTGAAGTTTTATTGCTAGTAAATCTGTTATTAAACCATACAAGTTTTCTTAACACGATATAAAATACACACTTTGATATGTCGCTCTAGCCTCGTCCGTTCTTCGATCTATACGTGATTTCAGAACTTATTTCAATTCAAGAACCCCTTAATCCTTGATGTAGACTTGATACAATAATCTCTCATCTTTATGCTAAATATTTTCTAGTAGTTGTATTAAAAACATACAATGTTTCAACACGATCTACTTATACCCAGTAGACCACGCGGCTATAAACGCCGAAAATTCTATTCGAAAACTTTTTCCAAATCTCCAAACATATTTTCATGTTTTTTTAAACTTCTTTTAAGTTTAAAGAAATTTCCCATTCTTCCAGATTCTCTTCAATTTGCTCGGCTAACTCAGTTATATTCTCATACCTTGCATTCTGATTGGTCCAACTCAACTACTTGCCTAAATTTCACTTTTTTCTGCGCTCTAAGTTATGATTTGACCTGCATTCTAAACTTGTATCACCTCAAGTTCCAACTCCACTGATATAACAACTGCTTCAAGTACAACTAAATCTTCAGAATATATATTTATTGGCTCATGCCCAACTACAATTATTTTTTTAAAACTATTCATTTATTAGTTATATCACCATTAAAATACTCTATGTTGATGAAAAAATGTTAATTATATGTAGATACAATTCGTGTATAAATTATGAGTTGAATTGAGATTATAAAACGGTAACTATCATCATACCACTTCTAGAGTCAAACATACATGGTTGTGTTTTTTATATCAACAATTGACCATAGCCACATGTGAAAACTATTAACCAAATAACTTTATCTGCTACATAGAAAATGAAAATGCTTATTTGTAATTACATTGATGCATATAATAATAGTGGAAGTCATTAATTGTCCTGAGATTTCAAATATTTCATGTGTGAAATTTAGTAATCGCAGCTACTATAAGTCTCTAAAGTCCTGATTAATCTATTGGATCATCATTTTCAACCTTGCCTATTCAATAAAGTTTTTTTTTTTTGGAACTTTATAACAAACGTTTCTAGACATTGTATTGAGCATACCAAAAATACAGTCTTAGCTTCTAATGAGGATTTACCAAAAATATAGTCTTAGCTTCTAATGAGGATTTAAACTTTGGAAAATCTTCACTTCTCCTTTCTGATTTCTCAAAACACATCCTTCTATTTTTAACTGCATATTTCCTTCCAATCTGCGAAATGAGTTCGATTTACACCAAATGGCTTGATGAGTAACACTTTCAAAGGTTGTGTATTTAAAATTGAATGAAATATATAATTAAGGAAAATACTACTAATTATTTTTTTACGGCGATTATTTCCAAGCAAACAAAGTGGACCCTAGGTGTGTATCTGACGGTCACGCGACTGAATGGCGCGTGGGAGTTTCTTCAACGCGGGTTTTTTTTGTTTCCTCTTTCTTCCATCAACGCGGACTCTCTTTTTTTTTTGGTAGAAAGAATAACCCAAAAAGAGAAATAAATACGTATCAAAAATGCAAAATTTGAAAAAACATTTTAATTTAATTTAATTAGTTCAACGCGAAGAAGGAGCAAAGTTTCTGAGACGAAGAAGCCATTACTCAAAAAGAGAAGGCTGGTCTTTGGTCTTCTCTGTTTCTAGTTTCTACCGTCGAATACAGATCTCTTTCCTTCTTCTAATCGAATCAATCAAGGAGGACGACGAATCAACGCGAATAATAGTGAAGTTCGAAAATTCGATTTTTGAAAGTCGACCCACCTGTTTGGATCGGTGGTGAATCCACAAATGGTTCGATCGGGTTATTTAAGCGTCGATTCTTCGACGAGTCATCGACGGACGCCGTCTCGGACGGTGACGTTGGGTCATATACAACCTCAGGCTCCGACTTATCGTACCGTCTACTGCAATGATCGGGATTCTAATATGCCCGTCCGCTTCAAGGTTAGTGTTTGCGCATTGGGAAATTTTGGCTATTTGTGTTCGTCGATTTGTATGGATTCAAATTAATGTGTGTTGAATTGTTTTCAGGGTAATTCGATTTCTACGACAAAGTACAATGTTTTCACTTTTCTCCCCAAGGGTCTGTTTGAACAGGTAAATACGCCATTGGTTTTTCCTTTGTTGCTTGGATCTAAGGGTTGTTAACTTTTAGCTCCAGGGTGTGTTTTAGAGTTAGTATTTTTTCCAAATCCAAGAAGTTTAGTGGAACCCTAGGATTTACTAGCCGAGAATTTGCTATGATGTGGGATTGTCTTTGGTTATATTTTGTCTCGGATGCACTTATGTTTCAAGGCTAGTGTGAATTTTACCTATGGAATTAGGATCAAAATCGTAAATGAAGCTACATTTGCCAACACTACAAACACCTCCATTCATTTCCACAAGGCTTAACAATTTTGTTTCCTGACAGTTTAGGCGCATAGCTAACATATACTTTCTTGGAATTTCATGTCTATCAATGACACCTATAAGGTATGTTTGACTCCACTGGAAATTTTATATTTTGACGATAGTTTGAAGTTGCCTTGCATTCTGGCTGGATCAATTTTTACTGATTGGTTTATGCAGTTATTAAGTAGATTAGATTGTTTTTCCTGCAGCCCTGTGAGTCCAATAACAAATGTAGCTCCGTTGTCTATGGTGCTTCTCGTCTCTCTTATTAAAGAGGCTTTCGAAGACTGGGTAAGGGATAACTGTTTGTTCTTCTTTTCTTTGTTAACTTCAGAAATATCTCATTTCTCCTTGCTTTAGAATAGAGTTATTTCAGCGAATCAGCGCTAAAATGATATGTTCAAGTTAGAAGATGCGTTGGAGTTTCAGGACCCATCTGTGTCTCAACTTCTAAATTCTTCTGTGGATAATTTGGTGCAGAAACGGTTTCAAAATGATATGTCCATAAATAACAGCACAGTGGAGATCTTGCAAGAACAACAGTGGGTACCTATTCCCTGGAGAAAGTTGCAAGTTGGAGATATTGTAAAGGTTAGTCCTTTATTGTTCCAACATAATAAAACGAATTGCTCTTTGGTTACCCTTTTTATTTATTGTTGTAAGTGTTTCAGTGCGTTGTTGGCACACATACTCAGTCTGCATTATAGTTATTCTGACAGACTTCACCTTATGTAATTTATGTTGTGACATTGTGCTGCTTTCAACTGTGGTAACTTATTCCCTACTATCTCCGAAATGGAAGGGTTCTATGACTACTTGACATACACTTTAAAATACTAACAAATATCATGCATTGCTGGCCTCTAGCAAGGGACACTGTGGTTAAGAAATTTGTTTGTGTTGACTACATTTCACAGCTCTAATTTATCATTTAGGATTCGGAAAGGGGAGGGAGACTGTCAATTAGGATAGAAAAGTAATTTACTTAATTTGCATTGCCTCCTTTTAGGTACTGATCTTTAGTTACCACTGTGGTTCACCAAGAATTTTAAGTAGATTTGATTAGCCTCACTCGTCGACCCAACTCAAAAATCCACCAAATTGTCGACCGCCGAAAATTCATTACTTCCCTGCTACCTACTTATACCACTAGCTGAGCTAGCTAATCTTAATTTTGGAATCTTGTTAGCTTTGATCAAGATCCATTATTGTTATCTTTGTTTAAGATCCATAATTGTTAAATAAGTTCCTTGATTTTGCAGATAAAACAAGATGCATTTTTTCCAGCAGATATTCTTTTCCTCTCCAGCACTAATCCGGATGGTATCTGCTACGTTGAGGTGCTTCTTTTTTGACAGCCCCTTTCCAAAATATTGCTTTCTCTTTGTCCAGGACAAGATGCTGCTATTCAAGAACGTTCTCTTACCTAGTGTACCATTCATTTGCTTATTTCTTGTGAGTGCAGACTGCCAATCTAGATGGAGAAACAAATTTAAAAATAAGAAAGGCCCTTGAGAGGACATGGGATTACTTGGCACCAGAGAAAGCTTCTGAGTTTAAAGGTTAGCCTATGGCCTGTTATCAGGCAATAATATTTTTTGTAGATAGATGTGAAACTGTTGCAGTGACATATTGTACTTAATTTGCTAGAACTAGTTTGCAAATAAAGTTAGTGGGTTCCGGCGATTTGGCATTGGTTGTAGAAATAGTTGCCAGTTTTCATCATTATACATATGATCTTTACCTAAAAAACCAAATGAAACTGTCTGAAAAAGGTACACCTGGGTCAGATTACTTTCTTAAAGTTCCCTGCCAACTCCTTTCCTTTTCCTATATCACATCCTGATGTTCGGATCGAAGAATCACCAGAACTAATGGCAGCAGAGTCGTAAATTTATCATTTGTTTAGTGTTTTTCTGGCTATTGTAAAGAGAGATTAATGTTGCATGCTGGTAGAATTTTTCTAACATTATTATGCTGACAGAATTGGTATAGATCATTTCTCTGACCGATGATACATGTTCTTGACTCTTATCTATTTACGTCTTTTAATATATGCAGAAGTAATTTTTCTCTGTTCTGACGGTCCTTCATTTTGTTCAACTTCTTTTTTTTTTTTTTTTTTTTTTCATTTCAGTATGAGTGTGATGTAACTGTGTGACACATGTCTTCACTTTCTCCAACATCTCTGTCTTTACCATGCAGGTGAAATTCAGTGCGAGCAACCGAACAATTCTCTGTACACTTTCACCGGGAATCTTATAGTGCAAAAGCAGACATTACCGCTCTCTCCAGACCAGCTTTTATTGCGTGTATGATTGACTTTTCCTGTCATTGGCTGCTATTTTCCTTTTTGCCTTTTTTCTTTGCAATTTCATGATTTGGTGATGTATGGTTTTTCTTTCTTTTGGATAATGTTGATCCAGTTATGAAATATCTTGATTGGTTTTTCAACGTTACATCCTTGGATTAATAAAAGTTCTGAACAGATTCCCATGCATGTAATGCAGAGGTTTGTATCCTCAATCTTCTGAGACTTTTGACATTTTCAGGGATGCAGTCTTAGGAACACAGAATACATAGTTGGAGCTGTAGTTTTTACTGGCCATGAGACGAAGGTAAGCCTTTGTGAAGCTTGTTTTATGAGAAGCTAGCTTTGCAAACATGTGTTTCTAGCTTACAGGATTCACGTATTCTAAAACCATGCTATGGTTTCTACTTCATTATATTGGATCTATGCATACAATCTGATGCTATGCTTTGGTGAATTCTACATATGTAGGTGATGATGAATGCCATGAATGCTCCTTCGAAAAGAAGTACGCTGGAAAAGAAGCTCGACAAGCTCATTATTACAATATTTTGTGTCCTTGTCACGATGTGTCTTATTGGAGCTATAGGCTGGTGTGGATTCTCGTCAATCTTTTGAATTATCAAGTGTTGCTTCAACTGTTCACCATATCCTGTTGTGATACAGTTATTTATATTTGTTAATTTTGCAGTTCAATTGTGACGGATCGGGAGGACTATTACTTGGGTCTACTACAGAAGCCAGATTGGGAATACCGTAATCGATTCATGGTAAATAGCTTTGTGTAGTTGAACTTGATTTCCGTCTATTTGGATTCCTGGTTTTACCATATTTCTTCTGTTTGTGCCACAGATAGGGTTTTTCACCTTCTTCACTCTAGTCACTCTTTTCTCGTCGATTATACCAATCTCCCTTTATGTTTCTATTGAGGTACGTCTTTCCTAGTATCCTTTTTTCAAATATCTGCAGTATAAAGACCCCAATTTAAGTTATTTCCATCTTATGAAACCCAGATGATCAAGTTTATCCAGTCGACGCAGTTTATCAACCGAGATCTCAATATGTATCATGCTGAAACAAATACCCCTGCCTCAGCCAGGACTTCGAATTTAAACGAGGAGCTTGGACAGGTAGCTATCAGTCCATGTTGCATATTGCCACTACTGATCCTTGCGAGAAACTGTTGCTTGTTTTATATAGATATCCGTATTGTTGCTAGTATTTTAACTGTTGCTAGATTATTATTATTTTTTATATACTTTGGTATCGGTCTCACTGCAGTTGAAACTACTATGGTATCTTTCAGGTGGAATACATATTTTCTGATAAAACTGGAACGCTGACGAGAAATTTGATGGAGTTCTTTAAATGTTCAATTGGAGGAATAAGTTATGGATGTGGTGTCACTGAAATAGAAAGAGGAATCGCTCAGCGTAATGGTTTAAAAGTTCAAGAGGTATCATTTATTTTTAGATTGGGAAGTTGCCTAATTCATTATGGTGCAATGGAAGCATGTCTAATTTGTACCGCTACAAATATTCTCAGGAGGAAAGGTCGACTGGTGCAATAAGAGAAAAGGGATTTAATTTTGATGATCCAAGGCTAATGCGGGGAGCTTGGAGAAACGAACCTAATCCTGATCTTTGCAAGGTGCCTTACTTCCATTTTCCAGAGATTTGGCTCACAATAAGTTTAAGAATTGTACTAGCTAAGTGGTTATAGAGTTAGGGCTAATCTAAAAAAATTTCTGCTTCCTTTCATGAAAAAGTGCGGTCTACTGTGTAATTGATAGGTGCTGAGATGTGAACTTGTAAGGTTATATCTTGAAAAGGTTCTTTTGTTTAGTCTTTTAGCTTTGCCCATAGCCTGAATTTAAGGTTTTTGTTTTGCGAGTTTACTAAAAACTACAGATTGGGTCTGGCCAAGGCCTTTAAAATATTATAATGACATTTTCGTGATTTAGAGAAATCTTGGTTTGACCCCCCCCCCCCCCCCCCCACAAAAAAAAGAAGTTCATTGGTTTCGGGTTCCAGATTTCTGCTGAGTCTATTTCTGGCCATGCAGGTGCAGATGCTAATTCAACTTGTGATATTGTACTTGCTCATGTAGGAACTTTTTAGATGCCTAGCCATCTGCCACACAGTCCTTCCTGAAGGTGATGAGTCACCTGAGAAGATCATTTATCAAGCTGCATCTCCAGATGAAGCTGCCCTAGTTACTGCCGCCAAGAATTTTGGTTTCTTCTTTTACAGGTAATCCTCATTACATTTCAGTTTCCAAAGACAAGTTGAAATTGCAGGCAATATGACAAGATAAAATTTGCAACTAGTTAACTTGCCCATGACTCCTAGTTGTAAATTTTATATTTTCTTCCATGGGTCCTTTTGTCTCTCCAGTCTGTGTTAGTTTGTTTGAGACTACTTTTATTTTGTATTTTCAGGCGTACTCCAACTATGGTGTATGTTCGCGAGTCTCATGTGGAGAAGATGGGAAAGATTCAAGATGTGGCCTATGAGATCCTTAATGTTCTCGAGTTCAACAGGTCTATATGACGGTGATATGTTTATTTGTTTGTTTTCTCTATGTCGTGATTTAAGCATACCAATAAAATTTTACACAATGCTTAACAGTACAAGGAAGCGCCAATCTGTTGTATGTCGTTTCCCAGATGGAAGGCTTGTTCTATACTGTAAGGTAATAGATCTTAAACACCTGCTTCTCTGTGTAGTTCGAGGTCAAATTTTGATCATTGCTTGCTGGAGCTTTGTCCACAGGGTGCTGATAACGTAATCTTTGAGAGATTGGCCGATGGTATGGACGATGTTAGGAAAGTAACAAGAGAGCATTTGGAAAATTATGGATCTTCTGGATTGCGCACCCTTTGTCTGGCCTATAAAGATTTAAACCCTGCAACTTACGATAGTTGGAATGAAAAATTCATCCAGGCCAAATCTGCATTACGAGACCGTGAAAAGAAGTTAGACGAGGTATACTATTATTTCTCAGCTATATCCTTTTCAATGATTGAGGCAACATTCTCTTGAGTAAACGACTTTAAATAAATTTCAGAGGTTCAAAATGGCTTCTAGGAGCAATATAACTATTTTATATAACAGGAATGAATTTTTTTATATAATTATGTCCTTAAGTAGTGAGAAAGATTGTAACCTTAAGTACAGTTTTTGGGTCGCCTGTAAATAGTTGATCAATTATACCTGATGAATGTGAGGTGTCTTGATCCATGCAGGTGGCAGAAATTATCGAGAAGGATCTTATCCTCATCGGATCGACTGCAATTGAAGACAAACTTCAGGAAGGGGTGCCTAATTGCATAGAGACCTTATCAAGAGCTGGAATTAAGATCTGGGTATTAACAGGGGACAAAATGGAAACGGCTATTAATATTGCATATGGTAGGGTATTCCACCAACTGTAGCTCTTGGATCTTACTTTTTCTTCTCTCACTTGAATATCTAATCTTTGATTTTGTTATTCTACAGCATGCAACTTGATCAACAATGATATGAAACAATTTATAATCAGTTCTGAAACGGACGCAATCAGGAATGCTGAAGAAAGGGTAATTGTTTACTGTGAATCTTGTCTTGTGTAGGATTTTTATGGAACCAAACATTTAAGTTATTCTTTATTAATAAAAACTTATACATATATTAGGGTGATCAAGTTGAGATTGCTCGTGTTATCAAAGAAGAAGTGAAGAGCCAGCTGAAAAAGAGCCTTGAAGAAGCTCAACACTCTCTGCATACCGTAGCTGGACCAAAACTGGCCCTCGTTATTGATGGAAAGTGTTTAACGTATGCATTAGACCCGAGTTTACGCGTGACGCTTCTAAGCTTGAGCTTGAACTGTACTTCAGTTGTATGCTGTCGTGTTTCTCCGTTACAGAAAGCACAGGTAATTTCAGATGACTAATTTCGAAATAAATTCGTACACGCTGGTTTTTTAAAGGAAGCTTATATATTATTGTTCTGTGGCTTTGGTTGCGCAATTGGTAGTTAATTCTGGCACTTAATTCATATCCATTGAGTAACTTGGTTCTCTGTCTTCTTTGAACCGGCTTCTAAAATTCTAACATATGTTATCTAATTTCAGGTGGCAAGCTTGGTGAGAAAAGGGGCAAAAAAGATTACACTTAGTATTGGTGATGGTGCCAATGATGTCAGCATGATTCAAGCCGCTCATGTTGGTATAGGAATAAGTGGGATGGAGGGAATGCAAGCTGTGATGGCTAGTGATTTTGCCATTGCTCAGTTCAGATTTCTTACAGATTTGCTTCTTGTTCATGGACGGTGGTCATACCTTCGAATCTGCAAGGTTGAATTTCTCTTTTGCCGCATAACATGTATATAATTTTTGAAGTTCTAATGATCTTTCGCTTCGCAGGTTGTAATGTATTTCTTCTACAAGAACCTTACTTTCACTTTGACTCAGTTTTGGTTCACATTTCGAACTGGATTTTCTGGTCAAAGGTTCTACGATGATTGGTTCCAGTCATTGTATAACGTTGTATTCACAGCTCTTCCTGTCATTGTCCTTGGGTTGTTTGAGAAGGTACTAGCTTTTCTCGATCTTTGCTTTATACAAAAGAATACCCATCGTAAACTGTGCGACTCTCTTCATTTTGTTTTGGATTTGATAATATTGTTGTCTTGGTAGGATGTGAGTGCGTCCCTTTCAAAGAGATACCCAGAATTGTATAGAGAGGGGATACGTAACTCATTTTTTAAATGGAGAGTCGTAGCAGTATGGGCTTCTTCTGCTGTGTATCAGTCACTCGTCTGTTATCTCTTCGTGACCTCTTCATCTTTTGGGGCTGTAAATTCATCAGGCAAAATATTTGGTCTCTGGGATGTTAGCACAATGGTCTTCACATGTCTCGTGATTGCTGTGAACATGCGCATTCTTTTGATGAGCAATTCCATTACCAGATGGCATTATATCACAGTCGGTGGGAGCATTGCTGCATGGCTCGTTTTTGCTTTCATATACTGCGGGATCACTACACCACGTGATAGAAATGTAAGCGCTCCTTTCCTTTCTGAGTATATCTTTGGGTTTTCTTGATGTTCATAACTTGGCAAATCTGATTTCTATCTTTTCACACGTCTCTGCAGGAAAATGTCTACTTTGTCATCTTTGTCCTGATGAGTACATTCTATTTCTACTTCACATTGCTGCTTGTTCCCATTGTTTCTCTTCTAGGCGATTTCATCTTCCAAGGGTAAGTAAAACCTAGATATTATCAGTTCATAGTTTCTTGAAGGTCACAGTTTCAGCTACACCTAACATGGTCAACACCTGTCTTCACTGATACAGGGTTGAGAGATGGTTCTTCCCATATGATTATCAGATCGTTCAAGAAATACATAGGCACGAGTCAGATGCAAGCAAGGCAGATCACCTGGAGATAGAGAACGAGCTCACACCTCAAGAGGCCAGAAGCTATGCGATATCGCAATTGCCTCGGGAACTCTCAAAGCACACTGGTTTTGCATTTGATTCACCAGGCTATGAGTCTTTCTTTGCGTCTCAACTAGGTGTTTACGCGCCACAGAAGGCGTGGGATGTGGCAAGGAGAGCTAGTATGAGGTCACGGCCGAAGCAACTACCAAAGAAGAAGTAAAAAGTATATTGTTGCTAATTGTCTTTGTACATTTAGGCAATTTTCATCATCAAATTGGGGGGTTTTTTTTTAGGCCTTTAGTTTAAAAATATATGTAGAAATGTACCTCTTAGATGTTTTACTAATGATCATCTTTTTTATGTTTGTGTTTTGCTTTAAACGCCATTTTCTTATAGCTCCATTTATGACTTATGTGGAGAGGCAAGCGTTAGGATCCAGTACTTCTTCCTTCTGTACATAAATTTGATTTGATTACATATCCTAGTGTCATTTTTTCTCCTTTTTCATTCTAACTTATTATTGTATGCCAAATTAAACTCAACTGTCGATCATCAGTTAAGGGATTGTGAATAGGATGTGGTCTTAATGAAAAATGCTTTTTGTCTACCTAATCAATCGAATCTTACATACTCTATGGTTGTAATGAAGGCAGGTAATGATTGGTGGGCTAACCATAGCTTTTATAAATAGAAACTTAGGCTCCATCACTGATTCATACAAAGTAGGGCCTCTTTTGCCAACGAACCCGCTTAAAAGATTGCATTGAGAGAGAAAATAAAATGATCTATATACTTTGGCAAGTGAGATTTGAATCTGTACTTTCAGAACATCGATTAATTGGTGGTATTGGATAAAATACTGTTTTACTCTTATCAATAATCCAAATTCCCATTAAGAAACACAAAACAAAATATAACAAAAGAGACGCATCTACAATGATACAGCAACAAACAAACTTTTGGAATTTAAGAAAAAAAAGGAAAAAAAAAATTGAAGTGGTAAGAAATCACAAAAAATAATCAGGGGTCTTGCGAGTGGTATCGGGTTCGACCTGTCTAGGTGCTGGATCGAACTGAAGGAAGTTCTGTTCCATCTTCTCTCCAATCTCAAGTATAGCCGCCATGTTTCCACATCGGTAACAGTAGTTTGGTGCACTAAACACCGTCACTACGTTCTTTTCCTATGAACACAAACCAAAAGATTAAGCTTTTTTTTTTTTTTGCAACACACAAACCCATTCGAGATGTATATGCTAATTGATGTTTTGAACATAAATACCTGACACCAATTATAGCCTTCCATGACAAGCTGATGCGCTCTTGATATCAGACTCAGTCCATTGTTATGATTAAATTGACCTGCAATGTCCTGTCCAAATGTGTAGCCAGCACCACGGGGAGATATTCCCCATCCACATCGATCGTCTGGATCAGACCAGAGTAAATCGCACATTGGTCCTTCGTGTGGAACCTACAATCCCAAGAGCATACCATATTAGATGATAAACTCTTTCATAAGCCAAATCTGAGAATAACTACGAGCGTACAAAAGGTTTATAGCTAGAGAGAATCATTGTCTTAGGGAGAAAGAGGAGACATTTGCTTATACTTAAGTACAAAATAGTGCCTTTATAGGAAAAATATAGTCATCATTACCTCCTGTATCCGATCCAAGCTTCGGATATTGTCAAGGGTATCCAGTGAAGGAGAAAGACCTCCATGCAAACAGAAAACCTGGCATAGATTACAGTCGATGAAGACAAGTGCAGAATTGCAACAAATATGGTGATTGGCAAGAACAGCTCAAACCTGACTCTCTATGAGTGCTGTGAGAGGTAAATAATCAAAAAGGTCCGTGAAATACTTCCACACGTTTGCGTTTCCGTATTTCCTCAAGCACTCGTCATAAAAACCATATCTGAACACACAAAAAGAACAAAAAGGGACATGAACAGACGCCCGGAAAATGAAAACACTTTATGTTGATGTGAGTCGGAAGGGAATATAATACAAGTTTTCTTACACTTGTGTAATTTGACGACTCTCATGATTCCCTCGCAGAATCGTGAGTCTGTCCCTGTAACGCACCTTTAGTGCCACCAATAGAGAGACTGTTTCTACTGAATAGTATCCACGATCTGCACAGGTATAAACCGAGACGAACAATAAACCACAGGACATTCACTATCAGCTCCAACTTCAAACAAAAGGTCTAAATTCTATTGAATGGCTTTCATGAAAATGAGCATCACTATACAAAAGCCTAATGATGGTCATATGACGATAGGATTAAAAAAGTTTCAATGAAAAAGTATCTGAACAAGTCGGAGATAAGCGATTGAGAAAAGTTGTTCATCCCAACAAATGAAACCCACACGAAGCTCACTTTAGGTATAACAAAATTGCAAATTTTCATTAGGCTCATGAAATCAAAAGCAAATCAATGAAACTAGAATCATTCGAAGGATCATCGTTGCATCAAAATTAGCTAACACAGATCTAACCCTGAAAAACACTCAAAAGCAAGCCAGGGAATATATATAACTTAGAGACGAAATCGCAATCCCTAACCTACATAACAACGATTGATTTTTGATCGAGAACAGAGGGACTAACCTACATAATCTCCCATGAAGAGGTAATTAGTATCCGGCGGGTTACCACCAATGCGGAAAAGCTCAATTAGGTCATAGAACTGGCCATGGATATCGCCGCAGACGGTAACCGGACACTTAACCGGCTGAACATTCCATTCCTCAACCAGAATCGCCTTGGCTTGATCGCAGAGGATCTTCACGTCCGCCTCAGCCAACGGCTTACACTCCATCAGCTGCTCGATCTGACGGTCGAGATCCCCGTTAGACGGCATCTCCTCTCTCTCGTCCTTTTCAACCTTTAAAATCCAAATCTAACGGATTTGGCCACCGTTTCCTTCAAATCGAATACGGCGGCGACGATGGCGACGGAGGAGGATGAAGAGTCGCCGGTGGTTTTTTAAGAGTTAATAGGTGGCTCTGGTCGACGGTTCGGTTTCTCTCATCACGCGCCGTCTCTCTCTCTCTGTAAAATGGATATTTATTTCAGACAAACGATTTTTTTATTTTAATATATAAAATATATAAAGTTGTTGAGGTGTAAAATATTTCTGAAGCCAAAAAAGAAAAATTTAATTTGAGATATTTGTTTACGGGTTCGAACCGGGTCAAAAGGAAATTGACACGTGGCGAATTCGTTCTCTTTGGTTATGATGAGGCAAATCGGATATAGACGGATACGACGGCATTTTTACTGACGAATATTTCATTTTATATACTTACAGTGCGTTTTATTAAACTCCGTCGTATGGAGATACATTAAACGCTGTCGTATGGAGATACATTAAACGCTGTCGTATGGAGATATATTAAACGTCGTCCTAACGGCCAATTTTCATCACTAACCTCAGCTTGCTTCTTTCAATCTGCAATGGAAGCGAGAATTATCCACCAAATTCAAATCCCGAAGAACCCTATTCGCAGATTCTCTCGTCCTCCCTTCGATTTCCCGCGATTTATCAGAGCTTCTTCTTCAACCTCGCAGGTTTCATTCCTTCATTTTTTTTTCTTTTCTCTCTCTCCTTTTATTTTTAAATTTTCCTTCGGGTCACTAGGATCCGAAAAGCTACAGAGGTCCGAAACCGAGCAAGAACTTGGTGGCGGATTTCGTTTCCAGAAACGATGACTCGGTACGGAGCTTGCCGATCTACGTTGGAGGAGCTTCTCTCTTGGCCGTCCTCTTCAATCGCGCTGTTTCCGGTATCGCTCCTGTTGCCGATGCTAGCAGGTAATCTTCGATCGGTACAAAACTCTCTGCAACTCTGAGACTGAACAAGTTAACTTCGGTTTATCTGATTTTTTTAGCTGCGCCCAATTTGAGTTTTAGTAAGGTATTTTCAAAAACGAAATGTGATTCGAGGTCAATTTTCAAAAGCATTGATATTGATTTGGTGTTTTGATGCGATCGTAGCTCTCAGTCTAGAGCAGATCTATTGGCACTTGGCTTAGCCGTCACCAATCTATTGACCGGTTTAGTCTGGTTATCGATTCGACCAAAGTCCATAACACCAGTAAGATTTCTTAATCCTTCTGCTTTTTTTTTTCCACTCAATAACCAAAGTTTGAATATTGAAAGTTTGTAGAATTTTAAATAGCAATCGAAATTCTCGGTTTTTGTTTGATAAATTAGGTACAACCTGAAGGTGTGGAATGTAAAGTTGTAGAATCTGATCTTCCTGCATCGATTGTCTCTGAGTTATTATGGTATAATTGTTCTATGATTCAATGTTCTTTTGGGAAGAAAGAGGGAATGGAATCTGACGTTTTGCCTATTTTCTCGCAGGGCTTGGGTGTCTCTTAAGGCAGCAACATGTTGTAAGTCTCTGGTTATTGTCTACAATGGAATTTGCCTTATTCAAATCGGGATGGTTGCTGAATCTCCACAAGATAAGAAAGCAATCATAGTAAACACTGATAAGCTCATGCAAGGATCGGTTTACCAAGGCGTAATGAAATCCAAAGCACGTAAGTTAGTACGAAAATTCCAGTTTATATATTTGTGAGAAATATGCAATTAGTATCTAAAGAAGAAAAAAGAAAACGATTTGTTTTGTCAGAAAGTTACTTGGCCAATCTTTCTCTTTATCCGGGGAGATCAGAGCTGCCATTTTTGCCTGCAAATACACAGGTTTGTTGAGGATTCAAGTATTACACTTTCATAGTGAATAATGAAACTTTGTTGACAAATATTTGTGTTTTTTTGTTTTTCCCGTTAGGCAGTGATTTTGCAGCCACTTGGTGATAAAGGAATCGCAGTTATTGGCGGAAACACAATCAGAGGCTTCACATCTTCAGACCAGGTAGGGAAAATAATTGAACTTCTCTATTTTGTTTGTGACTTGGACAAATTAACAGAACAAGTAAAAGAGTTTGCTTTGCTCATCATAATCTAGGCATGGATTTCTTCAATTGGGGAGAAGCTAGATGCAACTTTGGGAAGATATTTCATTGATGTCGCTTAGAATTTCACGAGAAGGAGATCGAAACAAGCAGAGACCGGGGAATCATCTAGCGGAAACACATTACAAGCATCGATCGATAAAGGTTCTAACCATTCATTGGCTCAGCAGTGTAACTGTGAGGAAAGAACTATTCATTATGTGATCATGTGGTTACATAAATCTGAAATGAATTGTCAAAAAAATAAAAGCTTCATAAATAAAAAGCCATGAAAAGCAATGAAAACTCATTCTTCTTCACAAGCTAAAACATTGAAGGTGTTGTGGTCAGGTATAATCAGCATTTCAGTTCTGTAGACAGGCGTTTCGTTTGTGGTTTCCTCCATTCTGTTGTGTTATGGTGCGAGTGACTATCAAATCAGTGGAGATTACGCTTAGGTTCGTCTCAAGACCACGCACTCGTCTCTCCAGAGACTGCATCCCGTTCTGCGAGCTCTCCATCAACCTTTGAAAGAGATCAAACAGATTAGACTGTTGCTTTTCAATAAGACTAATTTGGTTTCTTATCAAAGACAACTCTTCTGCATTCTTCCTCTGTGAAGAAGAACTTCTTGCTTCAAGATTCTCTTCGTCACTACTCTGAGCATCACGCGGCTTTGGCTTTGGCTTTGCTGGGAAGAGAACCCTTTTAGCTCCCAATGTTGAATGGTTCCGCTTCTCTTCAACATCATTCAGCTTTGAGCTTATTGGTGCTTTTATATTCTTGTCTTTGCCTTTCAATGTATTGCTTCTTTGCCTTGAAGTCGCAGATGAACCAGAAGAAGCTGATTTGGAGGAAGAAGAAGACTCTGAGATCTCTGTAGAATCATCACCTTCAAGTTGCTTCCATAAACTCAACGTACGATTCATCGTCTCCCTAACAAGCTTAACCTTATCAAATCTTCTGCTCTCCATGATACCTACACATGCCTTCTTATACAACGGAGCTAACTCTTGTTCCGCCATAGCAACTCTAGCCATCGCCTCCGCAGCAGCTTTCCTCGCATGCCAATCATCGCTGCTTAGAAACTCCAAAACGTTCGGTAAAAGCCAATCAAGCACCGCCTTGTCGCTGTTTCTTCCGCCGACGGCTCCGATCACGCTCCCTATGGCTCCGAGAAGCTCCGGTTTCGCCTTGAATCCTTCCGATTTAAGAAGTTTCCCGATTTTCGGCAGCGCTTTCTGCAACTGCTCAACGTCAGGCTCCTCAGCCGCGTCAATCGCCGCCGCGAGGCACACGGCGGCGCCGATCTGCGCGTTGGGATCGCAATCGTGGATTAGGGTTTCGATCAATGGTCCGGAGAGGGTAGAGAATGGCGATCCGGTGATGCTGGTTGTCATATCGACGGAAGCGGCGGTGCAAGCGGCGCGGACGGAGGAGTCAGGGTCGCGGAGACGGCGGAGTATGGTGGTGACCATTTTGGAGAGGTGAGGAGCGAGGGAATCGCCATGGGAACGAGAGAGGACGGAGAGGAGGGAAACGCAGTGTTTCCTAACCGGAGATTTCGCCGAAGAGTCTGTGTTCTGGAGACAATTTATAAACAGAGAGAAAGTCTCCGGTGAGAGGTTAAGAGCGATTGATTCAAGCTCTGCGGCGGCGAGAGACAGAGTATCGCGATCGGAGAGTCGGTTGAGACAGGCGATGACTCGCTGCTTGAGATCGGTAACCGTCACCGGCGAAGAACGGATTTGAACGGAAGGCATTATTCGAAAGTCACCGGAGGTTATCGTTTTGGTTGTAGCTAGTAGAAATCCGCCATGGAAGGAGAGAAGAAGAGCTTTGTGGAGATTTGGCGGCAGAAAAAAAGGCAATGAAGATGACTGTACGGTTGGTACTACTTGGCTTTTAAACAAGACTCTCTCGTCTTTGCCTTTGGCTTGCCTTTTAAACTTATCAAATTTTACCACCTTCCACAAAATTTTACGTTCCCTTTCAATTTAGAGCCCAAGTTTCCATTTGTTTTTCTTTAACTCCAAATTTCCTTTTATTTTCTTCTCAACTCCAAAAAATCCTTTTCGTAATAATGTGTGATTAAAAAAAAATAATGATAAACAATATTTTTTTTTTAAAGTGATGAACAATATTAAAATAGTGTTAGTGGTGATTGGTGAATACCAAAATAGCGGAATCAATAGATAAAAGAAAATTAACTGAAAAATTTTAAACCTCAAAAAGTACAATTTATTAGATGAATATAATTTTATTTACTAGTTATAAATTTAAAATGTGTAAGATGAATTGAAAATTAGTTTTTCAATTCTCATTTTTATCATTTCGTTTTATTATTGCGAAGAAGCCATACCATTTAATTTTAATAGACGAAATCACATTTCAGAACATAAAAAAGCCATACCATTTAAATTTAAAAATATAGTTGTTGTTACCGTTTTTATAGTATATTTTTTACAAATCAATTAATTACCCTAGAAATTTCTATTATCTTACTTCTCTTTTTTTCTAATTAACGTCTTAAAAGTTAAAAAATCAAAATAGATTCAATATATAGCAGCAAATTAATTAAGATTCTAACGTGCGCGAGAATAGTTATGTTATAAGTAAGATGTCAAATATCAAATATCTACGAAAACAATCAAAAGAAAATCTAAGATTCTGCAAAAATTATTTTATTACAAGCAAAAGGAAACTATATATCCACAATGTTACACATGAGCTGATCGATGAGCAAGTCAAGCAAACACGGTTTCCTCTTAACACGTAACAAAACGTGAAAGGAATTCTTCTTTTTGTTTTTAACAAAAACTAGGATGATATATTATATGTTAACTAGATTTTTTTTCTTCTTTTTTTGGTGACAATACTATGATACCTTTTCAACAAAAGGCTGTATATTGATAAGTCATTTAAAACTATATGTATATTGAAAACAAAACAAAAGTTCTCTAATTCCAAAGAGAAGTGTTTAATTTAAAATGTGATGGTAGGCATCATGTTTTCGCATATGAAAATCCTCTAACGTTTATGGGAGCCATGTTTGTTTCTACTGACTAATTTCAAGAAACCCAAAACGGAGATAACTTAAAAGGAAATTTTTTGTCATCCTTATATATAGTTTGATTAATTTGAAACATAAAACCTCTTACGGGAAGACATTATTAAATAAATAAATAACTCCTAAGCTTTTGTAATCTATCGGGTAAACCTAACTCTAATGCCACGCTGACAAAGAGAAAATCATGATGCCACTTTAGGAATCACAATAATGGAAAATTAGAAGAGATTGGTTCTTCAAATATGCAAGGAAAATAAAAAGGTAGAGTTTGGGTCCTTTTTTCTGATGTTTATGATGTTTATGAAGAGAATAAGCCGGAAGAAAATCATGATGCCACTTTAGGAATCTTTTCATTTTTTCATAGAATAAGCTTCGAACCAAATGTTTATGATGAGAATAAGCCGGAAGAAAAATATCAAATTAGTACAAAAAAAATATTAAAAAGTCTTTAAACGAATATCAAAGAGTTAGAAATGTTGTTGAGAGCCCGATAATACAACATTTGAATACTCGATTGTAATTGATCAACTATTACTTGAACTCATTTGTACTACGTATATAGTGTGCCCTGTTCTTGATAAATCAGGTTCCTTCCAAGAAGTTGCGAGTTCCCTTATTAAACACTGGTCAGATAAGTCATTTTTACTCTCTAAGAGTTTGAGCGTACGTACTTCTAAAAGAACAAAAATTCTCACATTTTAAGCATATGAATTCACTCACTTTGTATAGATTCTTAACATTGAAATTGTTTATGTTAAAAACGTAGAATCCAACATAACTTTGGTCAAAAAAGGTGAATAAGTTTTGAATGTCGATATTTAATTTAGGACACACAAGATTCCGGAAAAAACTTGGAAAATTCCCCAATTTTCTCCAACAAACGACAAGAAAATATGATTAGGTTGCAAAGAACCTTGCATCTCTGGCCTACAAATCTGTACCTACATTCAGTCACTTACTAGTAGCACACTAAAATAATACATCTTGAATAAACTTCATGAAAGTAGACCAGTGATATATAGTTCTCCAGACAAAGTGTCGACTATGGTCCTGAGAATATTTATTTATTTAAATCTTGTTGTAACACACGGAACATAGATGCTGCTGTGTCTCTGTCAACAATGACTTTTTTTTGTGCAAAGTGTTTAGTCGAGCAAAAGAATTAGAGCGTTTACAAGAAATGTTTTACTAGACTGGGGGCCTTTTCCAGGGCTAAGCCTAATATCCCGTTTCCAAGAAATGTAGACAATCCCTGCGCTTTACGTAGGCCACAACGAAATAGAGGTATTGATTTGAGGGAACCTGGCCTAATAAATTGATATTAAAAAGATATTAAGTTTGGGGCATTCCGAGAATTGAACTCGGGACCTCTCGCACCCTAAGCGAGAATCATACCACTAGACCAAATGCCCTTTGATGAGAGAAAGTCATATAGTAAATTTCATACTACATTTTATTTAAACTAATATTTGATAAATCAATACTTTATTTATCCTAAATTAATTTTTATCAGCCAAATTATAACTTCATAAGTCAATACCTCTATAAATTAATATATTGGTATGATAGACAAATTGAAATATAATGTTATATATGAAGACATTTTGAAAATGTGTAGAAATAAAAATAGTCCATCTTTAAGATCTATAAAGAAGTGTATTTTCATAAAAAAAATCACTGCAACTTTATTTTTCTCGAGTATCTTCCAACTATAGATACATCATACATCACACACTTGGTTTTCATAAACAATTATCAAAGGTTTAGAAAACAATTAATGCAAAAAAATTTATATAGTAAATGGGTGATGATAAAAAGTAAAAAAGTGAATTATTAAGTTGCCAATGGATTGTAAAGGTTGTACTTATAAACTTATCTTGGTTGGTATTCAGATGTATTAAATAAAATGATAAAATCCATAGATATAGCAAAAGCATTCAAAATGATCAGTAAATCCAGTAATTTTTAAAACACTAAAAATCATGATAAATTATAAAATTATTTATTTAATTTAATATGTCAAATAAAACAAAAAAAATCTTAGTAAAATCATAGGTCCATAAAAAAACAAAAACTCTATTTAATGATCTATAAAAAACCTTAAACGTTAATAACAATAAGCTATGTTTTAAAAAACAAAATTAAAAACTTGACCAATCCTAGAGAATCCTAAAAGCTAATCAAGAAAACAGATACATGAAACAAAAATATTACGCGTGTTAATTTTATCTAAATCTATCATACCTCCCATTAATCTTTTTTATATAGACATGGTTAAAAACATGTCATAATTCCAAAAACTTAGCTAATTAGGAAGATTATATTCCTTAACAGAAGATATATATGCATGAATAATCCCATTTTGCTACTAATTTACCCTATAAATTCATTGCTACTAATTTACCCTAATTTGACCGTGCAAATTAATTAGGATAATCCAAAATGACCATTTGAAACACATCTATTTAACTCCAAAGGACTCTATATACAATGCATGAAGTATACATACACATACATATGCTGATATGCATATACATATACACATGCATATGCTGATATGCATACATATACATATACATATACACAGGCCCTTCTCTTCCCTCTGTTGCTCGCGAGCTTTAGCCTTTGGTTTTTACGGGTAATCTCTTTCGCTTCTCAAACTATTTGTATCTGAGAGAGAGAGAGATAGAGCGAGAAAGATAAGAGAAATCCAAACCAGAAGCAATCTTCTCCGTTTGCTTTTTTTTGTTTATTTCTCTTTTATCGTGTGAAGATTATATCTCTTTTCTCCGGCAAACATAGAAGTTCGCTTTTGTCCTAGAATGTGATCCGGTCTCTACAAGGTCTGAGAAATATCAGAATCTCCTCTTTTTTTATTTGTTCCTCTTATCTCTGATATTTGTGTGTCGATTATCAGAGATAGATCTGATTTTCTATTTGGTATTAGAGGGAAAAAAATTTGAATTTGTGTTTTTCTCGAACTTTGAGTGGTTTCAGGTTACAGTGAAAATCGTGAATCTTTGTTTTATTGTGTAATTCATATTCCGGTAAAAAGAGATGAAGAGGGTTAGAGTTAGAGGTCTACGTTGAAGCTCAGATACGAGGACCTACCGTTTCGTTCTCGAGGAGAAACGTAAGCTCTTGTGTTTTTGATTTGTGTTCTTTTCAAATTCTGCTTTTTTTGTTTGTTTGTTTGTAAGGATATTAGTTTGATTTTTCTCTCTTGAGATCTAAAATTTTTCTTTAGGTTAATAACCATTACCATATAGGCTTAAACAAAATTTCAAATGTTAAATTTATGTTTGTGTGATGCAGAAAGTAAGCCACTAACGATGAGTGGAGGAGAAGGAAATATGGGAGGGCTAACAACAAATGATGCCTTGAGCTATCTCAAAGCTGTGAAGGATATGTTTCAAGACAAGAAAGAGAAGTATGACACTTTCCTTGAAGTCATGAAAGACTCTAAAGCTCAGAGGTAATTGATGCCTTTGCTCTCTCTTCTATTTTGTTCGTTCTTCTTACAACAGGGAATGTGCTCAGGTAATGTATTATTAAAATCCATATTTGTTGTAGTGAGTAATTCTCCCAACTTTATTTTTGTTGAGTATTTTCCAACTATAGATATATGGTATAACACACAATAGAATATTTTGAAAATGTTTAGAAATCAAAACTAGTCCATCTCTAAGATCTATAAAGAAGTGAATTTTCAAAAACAGTTCATGATCTTTGAAATAATATACATGTCAAAACTTTATTTTTGTTGAGTATGTTCTAACTATAGATACATGATGCATCATACAATAGGTCTGCCATAGAAAATTATGAAAGGTTTAAAGAAATGTTCATGGGAAAAAAATTATATGGTAAAATAGGTAGTGAGAAAAAAATACAAAAGTGAATTATTAGATTGTCAATCGATTGTGAATGTTTTATTTGTAAATATTTATCTTGGTATTCGGATGTATTAAATCAAATGATAAAACATATAGATATAGCAGAAACATTCGAAATAAATTTGTAATTTTGAAAACACTAAAAAGCCATGATAAATTAAAAATTATTCATTACAGTTAATATATCAAAATAAAACAAAAATTTCTTAGTAAAATCATAGGTCCACAAAAAAAATTCTATTTAATGACCGATAATTTTTTTTTTAACATTAATAACAATAAGCTATGTTTAAAAAAATATCTAAAACTTAATCAACCACAAAGAATCCATTATATTGAATTTGTGTTGGAAAACTTAACCAACCTTAGAGAATCCATTGAATTTGTGTTAAGAAGGAGTTCCTCTGGCTCTGCTTCAGCCTCTCAATCAGTTTTGACCAAAGAAGAAAAATTTGGTTGTGTTTTAGTAGACTTAATGATTAAACCATTGGCTTACAGTACATGTTTGTTTTTTTTGGGTAGATTTATATACAATGCTGATAGATTATTTTAAAAAAATAGTAGACTTATTTCGAGACTGTACCTTTATTCCTAATTGTGGCAGACATATCTACTTTTTCGAGACTGTAACTTTATTTCTTTGACGGTAGGTTTTATATTGGCTATAATATATCTACAGTACTGGTTTGGTAGAATTATTTCTAATGGTGCTAGATATTAAACTGTGTAACATGACATTTACTGTAAGAAGAGAACCAATGAACAAGAACACCTGAGATATCACAATGCTCAAACGAGAGTACAGAACCAGAGAGACGCGGTAAATTGTTCAAGTTTCAACCCAGAAATTATGTATTGGTCTATGTCACTCTTTCCCGGTTAACATTTTCACTCCTTTGTAAAATCTGCTTCCAGGTACTGCAATATTCTCC